>NC_091094.1:14049761-14350000 GCF_024713975.1 Paralichthys olivaceus
ATAATATCTTGAACTCCTATGTGTTTTCATCCCTAACCCTAACCCTAATCACAACCAAAAAATCAAACACTAATCACAAACCTAACCCTACCCCTTCCAAAGGTCGTAGAAGCTCGGGGGTGGTACCAATGGATCGGGCATAGCCACATTAGTGGAGATGGAACCAACTTCCAAGTCTCTATGACCTACAGAAAAAAAGTTATTGAAGAATATCTTGAGCTCCAATGGGTATTCATCCCTAACCCTAACCCTAATAGCAACCCTAACCCTAACCCTAATCACAACCCTAACCCTAACCCTAATTGCAACCCTAACCCTAATTGCAACCCTAACCCATATTAGGGATTAATTGGAATAACTCCGCGCTGCTTGCTCGAAACGTGCTGAAATTCGGGGTGGTTGTGTGGCAGGCCACCCTTTATTAATCATGAAATGCACAAGTCTCTAGGACTTTCAGAAGAAAAGTTATTCAAAAATATCTTGTACTTTTTTTTATAGATTTGGTGGTTTCACCATTTGTGAAGGTCTTAGAAGCTCGGGGATGGTCCCAATGGATCGGGCAGAGTCACATTAGTGGAGATGGAACCAACTTCCAAGTCTCTATGACCTTCAGAAAAAAAGTTATTGAACAATATCTTGAACTCCTATAGGTTTTCATCCCTAACCCTAACCCTAATCACAACTAAAAAATCAAACACTAATCACAACCCTAACCCTACCCCTTCCAAAGGTCGTAGAAGCTCGGGGGTGGTACCAATGGATCGGGCATAGCCACATTAGTGGAGATGGAACCAACTTCCAAGTCTCTATGACCTACAGAAAAAAAGTTATTGAAGAATATCTTGAGCTCCAATGGGTATTCATCCCTAACCCTAACCCTAATAGCAACCCTAACCCTAACCCTAATCACAACCCTAACCCTAACCCTAATTGCAACCCTAACCCTAACCCTAACCCTAATTGCAACCCTAACCCATATTAGGGATTTATTGGAATAACTCTATGCTGCTTGCTCGAAACGTGCTGAAATTTGGTGTGGTTGTGTGGCAGGCCACCCTTTATTAATCATGAAATGCACAAGTCTCTAGGACTTTCAGAAGAAAAGTTATTCAAAAATATCTTGTACTTTTTTTTATAGATTTGGTGGTTTCACCATTTCCGAAGGTCGTAGAAGCTCGGGGATGGTCCCAATGGATCGGGCAGAGCCACATTAGTGGAGATGGAACCAACTTCCAAGTCTCTATGACCTTCAGAAAAAAAGTTATTGAACAATATCTTGAACTCCTATAGGTTTTCATCCCTAACCCTAACCCTAATCACAACCAAAAAATCAAACACTAATCACTAACCTAACCCTACCCCTTCCAAAGGTCGTAGAAGCTCGGGGTGGTACCAATGGATCGGGCATAGCCACATTAGTGGAGATGGAACCAACTTCCAAGTCTCTATGACCTACAGAAAAAAAGTTATTGAAGAATATCTTGAGCTCCAATGGGTATTCATCCCTAACCCTAACCCTAATAGCAACCCTAACCCTAACCCTAATCACAACCCTAACCCTAACCCTAATTGCAACCCTAACCCTAACCCTAACCCTAATTGCAACCCTAACCCATATTAGGGATTAATTGGAATAACTCCGCGCTGCTTGCTCGAAACGTGCTGAAATTTGGGGTGGTTGTGTGGCAGGCCACCCTTTATTAATCATGAAATGCACAAGTCTCTAGGACTTTCAGAAGAAAAGTTATTCAAAAATATCTTGTACTTTTTTTTATAGATTTGGTGGTTTCACCATTTGTGAAGGTCTTAGAAGCTCGGGGATGGTCCCAATGGATCGGGCAGAGTCACATTAGTGGAGATGGAACCAACTTCCAAGTCTCTATGACCTTCAGAAAAAAAGTTATTGAACAATATCTTGAACTCCTATAGGTTTTCATCCCTAACCCTAACCCTAATCACAACCAAAAAATCAAACACTAATCACAACCCTAACCCTACCCCTTCCAAAGGTCGTAGAAGCTCGGGGGTGGTACCAATGGATCGGGCATAGCCACATTAGTGGAGATGGAACCAACTTCCAAGTCTCTATGACCTACAGAAAAAAAGTTATTGAAGAATATCTTGAGCTCCAATGGGTATTCATCCCTAACCCTAACCCTAATAGCAACCCTAACCCTAACCCTAATCACAACCCTAACCCTAACCCTAATTGCAACCCTAACCCTAACCCTAACCCTAATTGCAACCCTAACCCATATTAGGGATTTATTGGAATAACTCTATGCTGCTTGCTCGAAACGTGCTGAAATTTGGTGTGGTTGTGTGGCAGGCCACCCTTTATTAATCATGAAATGCACAAGTCTCTAGGACTTTCAGAAGAAAAGTTATTCAAAAATATCTTGTACTTTTTTTTATAGATTTGGTGGTTTCACCATTTCCGAAGGTCGTAGAAGCTCGGGGATGGTCCCAATGGATCGGGCAGAGCCACATTAGTGGAGATGGAACCCACTTCCAAGTCTCTATGACCTTCAGAAAAAAAGTTATTGCATAATATCTTGAACTCCTATGTGTTTTCATCCCTAACCCTAACCCTAATCACAACCAAAAAATCAAACACTAATCACAAACCTAACCCTACCCCTTCCAAAGGTCGTAGAAGCTCGGGGGTGGTACCAATGGATCGGGCATAGCCACATTAGTGGAGATGGAACCAACTTCCAAGTCTCTATGACCTACAGAAAAAAAGTTATTGAAGAATATCTTGAGCTCCAATGGGTATTCATCCCTAACCCTAACCCTAATAGCAACCCTAACCCTAACCCTAATCACAACCCTAACCCTAACCCTAATTGCAGCCCTAACCCTAATTGCAACCCTAACCCATATTAGGGATTAATTGGAATAACTCCGCGCTGCTTGCTCGAAACGTGCTGAAATTCGGGGTGGTTGTGTGGCAGGGCACCCTTTATTAATCATGAAATGCACAAGTCTCTAGGACTTTCAGAAGAAAAGTTATTCAAAAATATCTTGTACTTTTTTTTATAGATTTGGTGGTTTCACCATTTGTGAAGGTCTTAGAAGCTTGGTGATGGTCCCAATGGATCGGGCAGAGTCACATTAGTGGAGATGGAACCAACTTCCAAGTCTCTATGACCTTCAGAAAAAAAGTTATTGAACAATATCTTGAACTCCTATAGGTTTTCATCCCTAACCCTAACCCTAATCACAACCAAAAAATCAAACACTAATCACAACCCTAACCCTACCCCTTCCAAAGGTCGTAGAAGCTCGGGGGTGGTACCAATGGATCGGGCATAGCCACATTAGTGGAGATGGAACCAACTTCCAAGTCTCTATGACCTACAGAAAAAAAGTTATTGAAGAATATCTTGAGCTCCAATGGGTATTCATCCCTAACCCTAACCCTAATAGCAACCCTAACCCTAACCCTAATCACAACCCTAACCCTAACCCTAATTGCAACCCTAACCCTAACCCTAACCCTAATTGCAACCCTAACCCATATTAGGGATTAATTGGAATAACTCCGCGCTGCTTGCTCGAAACGTGCTGAAATTCGGTGTGGTTGTGTGGCAGGGCACCCTTTATTAATCATGAAATGCACAAGTCTCTAGGACTTTCAGAAGAAAAGTTATTCAAAAATATCTTGTACTTTTTTTTATAGATTTGGTGGTTTCACCATTTGTGAAGGTCTTAGAAGCTCGGGGATGGTCCCAATGGATCGGGCAGAGCCACATTAGTGGAGATGGAACCCACTTCCAAGTCTCTATGACCTTCAGAAAAAAAGTTATTGCATAATATCTTGAACTCCTATGTGTTTTCATCCCTAACCCTAACCCTAATCACAACCAAAAAATCAAACACTAATCACAAACCTAACCCTACCCCTTCCAAAGGTCGTAGAAGCTCGGGGGTGGTACCAATGGATCGGGCATAGCCACATTAGTGGAGATGGAACCAACTTCCAAGTCTCTATGACCTACAGAAAAAAAGTTATTGAAGAATATCTTGAGCTCCAATGGGTATTCATCCCTAACCCTAACCCTAATAGCAACCCTAACCCTAACCCTAATCACAACCCTAACCCTAACCCTAATTGCAACCCTAACCCTAATTGCAACCCTAACCCATATTAGGGATTAATTGGAATAACTCCGCGCTGCTTGCTCGAAACGTGCTGAAATTCGGGGTGGTTGTGTGGCAGGCCACCCTTTATTAATCATGAAATGCACAAGTCTCTAGGACTTTCAGAAGAAAAGTTATTCAAAAATATCTTGTACTTTTTTTTATAGATTTGGTGGTTTCACCATTTGTGAAGGTCTTAGAAGCTCGGGGATGGTCCCAATGGATCGGGCAGAGTCACATTAGTGGAGATGGAACCAACTTCCAAGTCTCTATGACCTTCAGAAAAAAAGTTATTGAACAATATCTTGAACTCCTATAGGTTTTCATCCCTAACCCTAACCCTAATCACAACTAAAAAATCAAACACTAATCACAACCCTAACCCTACCCCTTCCAAAGGTCGTAGAAGCTCGGGGGTGGTACCAATGGATCGGGCATAGCCACATTAGTGGAGATGGAACCAACTTCCAAGTCTCTATGACCTACAGAAAAAAAGTTATTGAAGAATATCTTGAGCTCCAATGGGTATTCATCCCTAACCCTAACCCTAATAGCAACCCTAACCCTAACCCTAATCACAACCCTAACCCTAACCCTAATTGCAACCCTAACCCTAACCCTAACCCTAATTGCAACCCTAACCCATATTAGGGATTTATTGGAATAACTCTATGCTGCTTGCTCGAAACGTGCTGAAATTTGGTGTGGTTGTGTGGCAGGCCACCCTTTATTAATCATGAAATGCACAAGTCTCTAGGACTTTCAGAAGAAAAGTTATTCAAAAATATCTTGTACTTTTTTTTATAGATTTGGTGGTTTCACCATTTCCGAAGGTCGTAGAAGCTCGGGGATGGTCCCAATGGATCGGGCAGAGCCACATTAGTGGAGATGGAACCAACTTCCAAGTCTCTATGACCTTCAGAAAAAAAGTTATTGAACAATATCTTGAACTCCTATAGGTTTTCATCCCTAACCCTAACCCTAATCACAACCAAAAAATCAAACACTAATCACTAACCTAACCCTACCCCTTCCAAAGGTCGTAGAAGCTCGGGGTGGTACCAATGGATCGGGCATAGCCACATTAGTGGAGATGGAACCAACTTCCAAGTCTCTATGACCTACAGAAAAAAAGTTATTGAAGAATATCTTGAGCTCCAATGGGTATTCATCCCTAACCCTAACCCTAATAGCAACCCTAACCCTAACCCTAATCACAACCCTAACCCTAACCCTAATTGCAACCCTAACCCTAACCCTAACCCTAATTGCAACCCTAACCCATATTAGGGATTAATTGGAATAACTCCGCGCTGCTTGCTCGAAACGTGCTGAAATTTGGGGTGGTTGTGTGGCAGGCCACCCTTTATTAATCATGAAATGCACAAGTCTCTAGGACTTTCAGAAGAAAAGTTATTCAAAAATATCTTGTACTTTTTTTTATAGATTTGGTGGTTTCACCATTTGTGAAGGTCTTAGAAGCTCGGGGATGGTCCCAATGGATCGGGCAGAGTCACATTAGTGGAGATGGAACCAACTTCCAAGTCTCTATGACCTTCAGAAAAAAAGTTATTGAACAATATCTTGAACTCCTATAGGTTTTCATCCCTAACCCTAACCCTAATCACAACCAAAAAATCAAACACTAATCACAACCCTAACCCTACCCCTTCCAAAGGTCGTAGAAGCTCGGGGGTGGTACCAATGGATCGGGCATAGCCACATTAGTGGAGATGGAACCAACTTCCAAGTCTCTATGACCTACAGAAAAAAAGTTATTGAAGAATATCTTGAGCTCCAATGGGTATTCATCCCTAACCCTAACCCTAATAGCAACCCTAACCCTAACCCTAATCACAACCCTAACCCTAACCCTAATTGCAACCCTAACCCTAACCCTAACCCTAATTGCAACCCTAACCCATATTAGGGATTTATTGGAATAACTCTATGCTGCTTGCTCGAAACGTGCTGAAATTTGGTGTGGTTGTGTGGCAGGCCACCCTTTATTAATCATGAAATGCACAAGTCTCTAGGACTTTCAGAAGAAAAGTTATTCAAAAATATCTTGTACTTTTTTTTATAGATTTGGTGGTTTCACCATTTCCGAAGGTCGTAGAAGCTCGGGGATGGTCCCAATGGATCGGGCAGAGCCACATTAGTGGAGATGGAACCAACTTCCAAGTCTCTATGACCTTCAGAAAAAAAGTTATTGAACAATATCTTGAACTCCTATAGGTTTTCATCCCTAACCCTAACCCTAATCACAACCAAAAAATCAAACACTAATCACAAACCTAACCCTACCCCTTCCAAAGGTCGTAGAAGCTCGGGGTGGTACCAATGGATCGGGCATAGCCACATTAGTGGAGATGGAACCAACTTCCAAGTCTCTATGACCTACAGAAAAAAAGTTATTGAAGAATATCTTGAGCTCCAATGGGTATTCATCCCTAACCCTAACCCTAATAGCAACCCTAACCCTAACCCTAATCACAACCCTAACCCTAACCCTAATTGCAACCCTAACCCTAACCCTAACCCTAATTGCAACCCTAACCCATATTAGGGATTAATTGGAATAACTCTGCGCTGCTTGCTCGAAACGTGCTGAAATTCGGTGTGGTTGTGTGGCAGGCCACCCTTTATTAATCATGAAATGCACAAGTCTCTAGGCCTTTCAGAAGAAAAGTTATTCAAAAATATCTTGTACTTTTTTTTATAGATTTGGTGGTTTCACCATTTCCGAAGGTCGTAGAAGCTCGGGGATGGTCCCAATGGATCGGGCAGAGCCACATTAGTGGAGATGGAACCAACTTCCAAGTCTCTATGACCTTCAGAAAAAAAGTTATTGAACAATATCTTGAACTCCTATAGGTTTTCATCCCTAACCCTAACCCTAATCACAACCAAAAAATCAAACACTAATCACAACCCTAACCCTACCCCTTCCAAAGGTCGTAGAAGCTCGGGGGTGGTACCAATGGATCGGGCATAGCCACATTAGTGGAGATGGAACCAACTTCCAAGTCTCTATGACCTACAGAAAAAAAGTTATTGAAGAATATCTTGAGCTCCAATGGGTATTCATCCCTAACCCTAACCCTAATAGCAACCCTAACCCTAACCCTAATCACAACCCTAACCCTAATTGCAACCCTAACCCTAACCCTAACCCTAATTGCAACTCTAACCCATATTAGGGATTAATTGGAATAACTCCGCGCTGCTTGCTCGAAACGTGCTGAAATTCGGTGTGGTTGTGTGGCAGGGCACCCTTTATTAATCATGAAATGCACAAGTCTCTAGGACTTTCAGAAGAAAAGTTATTCAAAAATATCTTGTACTTTTTTTTATAGATTTGGTGGTTTCACCATTTGTGAAGGTCTTAGAAGCTCGGGGATGGTCCCAATGGATCGGGCAGAGCCACATTAGTGGAGATGGAACCCACTTCCAAGTCTCTATGACCTTCAGAAAAAAAGTTATTGCATAATATCTTAAACTCCTATGTGTTTTCATCCCTAACCCTAACCCTAATCACAACCAAAAAATCAAACACTAATCACAAACCTAACCCTACCCCTTCCAAAGGTCGTAGAAGCTCGGGGGTGGTACCAATGGATCGGGCATAGCCACATTAGTGGAGATGGAACCAACTTCCAAGTCTCTATGACCTACAGAAAAAAAGTTATTGAAGAATATCTTGAGCTCCAATGGGTATTCATCCCTAACCCTAACCCTAATAGCAACCCTAACCCTAACCCTAATCACAACCCTAACCCTAATTGCAACCCTAACCCTAACCCTAACCCTAATTGCAACCCTAACCCATATTAGGGATTAATTGGAATAACTCCGCGCTGCTTGCTCGAAACGTGCTGAAATTCGGTGTGGTTGTGTGGCAGGGCACCCTTTATTAATCATGAAATGCACAAGTCTCTAGGACTTTCAGAAGAAAAGTTATTCAAAAATATCTTGTACTTTTTTTTATAGATTTGGTGGTTTCACCATTTGTGAAGGTCTTAGAAGCTCGGGGATGGTCCCAATGGATCGGGCAGAGCCACATTAGTGGAGATGGAACCCACTTCCAAGTCTCTATGACCTTCAGAAAAAAAGTTATTGCATAATATCTTGAACTCCTATGTGTTTTCATCCCTAACCCTAACCCTAATCACAACCAAAAAATCAAACACTAATCACAAACCTAACCCTACCCCTTCCAAAGGTCGTAGAAGCTCGGGGGTGGTACCAATGGATCGGGCATAGCCACATTAGTGGAGATGGAACCAACTTCCAAGTCTCTATGACCTACAGAAAAAAAGTTATTGAAGAATATCTTGAGCTCCAATGGGTATTCATCCCTAACCCTAACCCTAATAGCAACCCTAACCCTAACCCTAATCACAACCCTAACCCTAACCCTAATTGCAACCCTAACCCTAATTGCAACCCTAACCCATATTAGGGATTAATTGGAATAACTCCGCGCTGCTTGCTCGAAACGTGCTGAAATTCGGGGTGGTTGTGTGGCAGGCCACCCTTTATTAGTCATGAAATGCACAAGTCTCTAGGACTTTCAGAAGAAAAGTTATTCAAAAATATCTTGTACTTTTTTTTATAGATTTGGTGGTTTCACCATTTGTGAAGGTCTTAGAAGCTCGGGGATGGTCCCAATGGATCGGGCAGAGTCACATTAGTGGAGATGGAACCAACTTCCAAGTCTCTATGACCTTCAGAAAAAAAGTTATTGAACAATATCTTGAACTCCTATAGGTTTTCATCCCTAACCCTAACCCTAATCACAACCAAAAAATCAAACACTAATCACAACCCTAACCCTACCCCTTCCAAAGGTCGTAGAAGCTCGGGGGTGGTACCAATGGATCGGGCATAGCCACATTAGTGGAGATGGAACCAACTTCCAAGTCTCTATGACCTACAGAAAAAAAGTTATTGAAGAATATCTTGAGCTCCAATGGGTATTCATCCCTAACCCTAACCCTAATAGCAACCCTAACCCTAACCCTAATCACAACCCTAACCCTAACCCTAATTGCAACCCTAACCCTAACCCTAACCCTAATTGCAACCCTAACCCATATTAGGGATTAATTGGAATAACTCCGCGCTGCTTGCTCGAAACGTGCTGAAATTCGGTGTGGTTGTGTGGCAGGCCACCCTTTATTAATCATGAAATGCACAAGTCTCTAGGACTTTCAGAAGAAAAGTTATTCAAAAATATCTTGTACTTTTTTTTATAGATTTGGTGGTTTCACCATTTCCGAAGGTCGTAGAAGCTCGGGGATGGTCCCAATGGATCGGGCAGAGCCACATTAGTGGAGATGGAACCAACTTCCAAGTCTCTATGACCTTCAGAAAAAAAGTTATTGAACAATATCTTGAACTCCTATAGGTTTTCATCCCTAACCCTAACCCTAATCACAACCAAAAAATCAAACACTAATCACAACCCTAACCCTACCCCTTCCAAAGGTCGTAGAAGCTCGGGGGTGGTACCAATGGATCGGGCACAGCCACATTAGTGGAGATGGAACCAACTTCCAAGTCTCTATGACCTACAGAAAAAAAGTTATTGAAGAATATCTTGAGCTCCAATGGGTATTCATCCCTAACCCTAACCCTAATAGCAACCCTAACCCTAACCCTAATCACAACCCTAACCCTAACCCTAATTGCAACCCTAACCCTAACCCTAACCCTAATTGCAACCCTAACCCATATTAGGGATTAATTGGAATAACTCCGCGCTGCTTGCTCGAAACGTGCTGAAATTCGGTGTGGTTGTGTGGCAGGGCACCCTTTATTAATCATGAAATGCACAAGTCTCTAGGACTTTCAGAAGAAAAGTTATTCAAAAATATCTTGTACTTTTTTTTATAGATTTGGTGGTTTCACCATTTGTGAAGGTCTTAGAAGCTCGGGGATGGTCCCAATGGATCGGGCAGAGCCACATTAGTGGAGATGGAACCCACTTCCAAGTCTCTATGACCTTCAAAAAAAAAGTTATTGCATAATATCTTGAACTCCTATGTGTTTTCATCCCTAACCCTAACCCTAATCACAACCAAAAAATCAAACACTAATCACAAACCTAACCCTACCCCTTCCAAAGGTCGTAGAAGCTCGGGGGTGGTACCAATGGATCGGGCATAGCCACATTAGTGGAGATGGAACCAACTTCCAAGTCTCTATGACCTACAGAAAAAAAGTTATTGAAGAATATCTTGAGCTCCAATGGGTATTCATCCCTAACCCTAACCCTAATAGCAACCCTAACCCTAACCCTAATCACAACCCTAACCCTAACCCTAATTGCAACCCTAACCCTAATTGCAACCCTAACCCATATTAGGGATTAATTGGAATAACTCCGCGCTGCTTGCTCGAAACGTGGTGAAATTCGGGGTGGTTGTGTGGCAGGCCACCCTTTATTAATCATGAAATGCACAAGTCTCTAGGACTTTCAGAAGAAAAGTTATTCAAAAATATCTTGTACTTTTTTTTATAGATTTGGTGGTTTCACCATTTGTGAAGGTCTTAGAAGCTCGGGGATGGTCCCAATGGATCGGGCAGAGTCACATTAGTGGAGATGGAACCAACTTCCAAGTCTCTATGACCTTCAGAAAAAAAGTTATTGAACAATATCTTGAACTCCTATAGGTTTTCATCCCTAACCCTAACCCTAATCACAACCAAAAAATCAAACACTAATCACAACCCTAACCCTACCCCTTCCAAAGGTCGTAGAAGCTCGGGGGTGGTACCAATGGATCGGGCATAGCCACATTAGTGGAGATGGAACCAACTTCCAAGTCTCTATGACCTACAGAAAAAAAGTTATTGAAGAATATCTTGAGCTCCAATGGGTATTCATCCCTAACCCTAACCCTAATAGCAACCCTAACCCTAACCCTAATCACAACCCTAACCCTAACCCTAATTGCAACCCTAACCCTAACCCTAACCCTAATTGCAACCCTAACCCATATTAGGGATTAATTGGAATAAATCTGCGCTGCTTGCTCGAAACGTGCTGAAATTCGGTGTGGTTGTGTGGCAGGCCACCCTTTATTAATCATGAAATGCACAAGTCTCTAGGCCTTTCAGAAGAAAAGTTATTCAAAAATATCTTGTACTTTTTTTTATAGATTTGGTGGTTTCACCATTTCCGAAGGTCGTAGAAGCTCGGGGATGGTCCCAATGGATCGGGCAGAGCCACATTAGTGGAGATGGAACCAACTTCCAAGTCTCTATGACCTTCAGAAAAAAAGTTATTGAACAATATCTTGAACTCCTATAGGTTTTCATCCCTAACCCTAACCCTAATCACAACCAAAAAATCAAACACTAATCACAACCCTAACCCTACCCCTTCCAAAGGTCGTAGAAGCTCGGGGGTGGTACCAATGGATCGGACATAGCCACATTAGTGGAGATGGAACCAACTTCCAAGTCTCTATGACCTACAGAAAAAAAGTTATTGAAGAATATCTTGAGCTCCAATGGGTATTCATCCCTAACCCTAACCCTAATAGCAACCCTAACCCTAACCCTAATCACAACCCTAACCCTAATTGCAACCCTAACCCTAACCCTAACCCTAATTGCAACTCTAACCCATATTAGGGATTAATTGGAATAACTCCGCGCTGCTTGCTCGAAACGTGCTGAAATTCGGTGTGGTTGTGTGGCAGGGCACCCTTTATTAATCATGAAATGCACAAGTCTCTAGGACTTTCAGAAGAAAAGTTATTCAAAAATATCTTGTACTTTTTTTTATAGATTTGGTGGTTTCACCATTTGTGAAGGTCTTAGAAGCTCGGGGATGGTCCCAATGGATCGGGCAGAGCCACATTAGTGGAGATGGAACCCACTTCCAAGTCTCTATGACCTTCAAAAAAAAAATTATTGCATAATATCTTAAACTCCTATGTGTTTTCATCCCTAACCCTAACCCTAATCACAACCAAAAAATCAAACACTAATCACAAACCTAACCCTACCCCTTCCAAAGGTCGTAGAAGCTCGGGGGTGGTACCAATGGATCGGGCATAGCCACATTAGTGGAGATGGAACCAACTTCCAAGTCTCTATGACCTACAGAAAAAAAGTTATTGAAGAATATCTTGAGCTCCAATGGGTATTCATCCCTAACCCTAACCCTAATAGCAACCCTAACCCTAACCCTAATCACAACCCTAACCCTAACCCTAATTGCAACCCTAACCCTAATTGCAACCCTAACCCATATTAGGGATTAATTGGAATAACTCCGCGCTGCTTGCTCGAAACGTGCTGAAATTCGGGGTGGTTGTGTGGCAGGCCACCCTTTATTAATCATGAAATGCACAAGTCTCTAGGACTTTCAGAAGAAAAGTTATTCAAAAATATCTTGTACTTTTTTTTATAGATTTGGTGGTTTCACCATTTGTGAAGGTCGTAGAAGCTCGGGGATGGTCCCAATGGATCGGGCAGAGCCACATTAGTGGAGATGGAACCAACTTCCAAGTCTCTATGACCTTCAGAAAAAAAGTTATTGAACAATATCTTGAACTCCTATATGTTTTCATCCCTAACCCTAACCCTAATCACAACCAAAAAATCAAACACTAATCACAAACCTAACCCTACCCCTTCCAAAGGTCGTAGAAGCTCGGGGGTGGTACCAATGGATCGGGCATAGCCACATTAGTGGAGATGGAACCAACTTCCAAGTCTCTATGACCTACAGAAAAAAAGTTATTGAAGAATATCTTGAGCTCCAATGGGTATTCATCCCTAACCCTAACCCTAATAGCAACCCTAACCCTAACCCTAATCACAACCCTAACCCTAATTGCAACCCTAACCCTAACCCTAACCCTAATTGCAACCCTAACCCATATTAGGGATTAATTGGAATAACTCCGCGCTGCTTGCTCGAAACGTGCTGAAATTCGGTGTGGTTGTGTGGCAGGGCACCCTTTATTAATCATGAAATGCACAAGTCTCTAGGACTTTCAGAAGAAAAGTTATTCAAAAATATCTTGTACTTTTTTTTATAGATTTGGTGGTTTCACCATTTGTGAAGGTCTTAGAAGCTCGGGGATGGTCCCAATGGATCGGGCAGAGCCACATTAGTGGAGATGGAACCCACTTCCAAGTCTCTATGACCTTCAGAAAAAAAGTTATTGCATAATATCTTGAACTCCTATGTGTTTTCATCCCTAACCCTAACCCTAATCACAACCAAAAAATCAAACACTAATCACAAACCTAACCCTACCCCTTCCAAAGGTCGTAGAAGCTCGGGGGTGGTACCAATGGATCGGGCATAGCCACATTAGTGGAGATGGAACCAACTTCCAAGTCTCTATGACCTACAGAAAAAAAGTTATTGAAGAATATCTTGAGCTCCAATGGGTATTCATCCCTAACCCTAACCCTAATAGCAACCCTAACCCTAACCCTAATCACAACCCTAACCCTAACCCTAATTGCAACCCTAACCCTAATTGCAACCCTAACCCATATTAGGGATTAATTGGAATAACTCTGCGCTGCTTGCTCGAAACGTGCTGAAATTCGGGGTGGTTGTGTGGCAGGCCACCCTTTATTAATCATGAAATGCACAAGTCTCTAGGACTTTCAGAAGAAAAGTTATTCAAAAATATCTTGTACTTTTTTTTATAGATTTGGTGGTTTCACCATTTGTGAAGGTCTTAGAAGCTCGGGGATGGTCCCAATGGATCGGGCAGAGTCACATTAGTGGAGATGGAACCAACTTCCAAGTCTCTATGACCTTCAGAAAAAAAGTTATTGAACAATATCTTGAACTCCTATAGGTTTTCATCCCTAACCCTAACCCTAATCACAACCAAAAAATCAAACACTAATCACAACCCTAACCCTACCCCTTCCAAAGGTCGTAGAAGCTCGGGGGTGGTACCAATGGATCGGGCATAGCCACATTAGTGGAGATGGAACCAACTTCCAAGTCTCTATGACCTACAGAAAAAAAGTTATTGAAGAATATCTTGAGCTCCAATGGGTATTCATCCCTAACCCTAACCCTAATAGCAACCCTAACCCTAACCCTAATCACAACCCTAACCCTAACCCTAATTGCAACCCTAACCCTAACCCTAACCCTAATTGCAACCCTAACCCATATTAGGGATTAATTGGAATAACTCCGCGCTGCTTGCTCGAAACGTGCTGAAATTCGGTGTGGTTGTGTGGCAGGCCACTCTTTATTAATCATGAAATGCACAAGTCTCTAGGACTTTCAGAAGAAAAGTTATTCAAAAATATCTTGTACTTTTTTTTATAGATTTGGTGGTTTCACCATTTCCGAAGGTCGTAGAAGCTCGGGGATGGTCCCAATGGATCGGGCAGAGCCACATTAGTGGAGATGGAACCAACTTCCAAGTCTCTATGACCTTCAGAAAAAAAGTTATTGAACAATATCTTGAACTCCTATAGGTTTTCATCCCTAACCCTAACCCTAATCACAACCAAAAAATCAAACACTAATCACAACCCTAACCCTACCCCTTCCAAAGGTCGTAGAAGCTCGGGGGTGGTACCAATGGATCGGGCATAGCCACATTAGTGGAGATGGAACCAACTTCCAAGTCTCTATGACCTACAGAAAAAAAGTTATTGAAGAATATCTTGAGCTCCAATGGGTATTCATCCCTAACCCTAACCCTAATAGCAACCCTAACCCTAACCCTAATCACAACCCTAACCCTAACCCTAATTGCAACCCTAACCCTAATTGCAACCCTAACCCATATTAGGGATTAATTGGAATAACTCCGCGCTGCTTGCTCGAAACGTGGTGAAATTCGGGGTGGTTGTGTGGCAGGCCACCCTTTATTAATCATGAAATGCACAAGTCTCTAGGACTTTCAGAAGAAAAGTTATTCAAAAATATCTTGTACTTTTTTTTATAGATTTGGTGGTTTCACCATTTGTGAAGGTCTTAGAAGCTCGGGGATGGTCCCAATGGATCGGGCAGAGTCACATTAGTGGAGATGGAACCAACTTCCAAGTCTCTATGACCTTCAGAAAAAAAGTTATTGAACAATATCTTGAACTCCTATAGGTTTTCATCCCTAACCCTAACCCTAATCACAACCAAAAAATCAAACACTAATCACAACCCTAACCCTACCCCTTCCAAAGGTCGTAGAAGCTCGGGGTGGTACCAATGGATCGGGCATAGCCACATTAGTGGAGATGGAACCAACTTCCAAGTCTCTATGACCTACAGAAAAAAAGTTATTGAAGAATATCTTGAGCTCCAATGGGTATTCATCCCTAACCCTAACCCTAATAGCAACCCTAACCCTAACCCTAATCACAACCCTAACCCTAATTGCAACCCTAACCCTAACCCTAACCCTAATTGCAACCCTAACCCATATTAGGGATTAATTGGAATAACTCCGCGCTGCTTGCTCGAAACGTGCTGAAATTCGGTGTGGTTGTGTGGCAGGGCACCCTTTATTAATCATGAAATGCACAAGTCTCTAGGACTTTCAGAAGAAAAGTTATTCAAAAATATCTTGTACTTTTTTTATAGATTTGGTGGTTTCACCATTTGTGAAGGTCTTAGAAGCTCGGGGATGGTCCCAATGGATCGGGCAGAGCCACATTAGTGGAGATGGAACCCACTTCCAAGTCTCTATGACCTTCAGAAAAAAAGTTATTGCATAATATCTTGAACTCCTATGTGTTTTCATCCCTAACCCTAACCCTAATCACAACCAAAAAATCAAACACTAATCACAAACCTAACCCTACCCCTTCCAAAGGTCGTAGAAGCTCGGGGGTGGTACCAATGGATCGGGCATAGCCACATTAGTGGAGATGGAACCAACTTCCAAGTCTCTATGACCTACAGAAAAAAAGTTATTGAAGAATATCTTGAGCTCCAATGGGTATTCATCCCTAACCCTAACCCTAATAGCAACCCTAACCCTAACCCTAATCACAACCCTAACCCTAACCCTAATTGCAACCCTAACCCTAATTGCAACCCTAACCCATATTAGGGATTAATTGGAATAACTCCGCGCTGCTTGCTCGAAACGTGGTGAAATTCGGGGTGGTTGTGTGGCAGGCCACCCTTTATTAATCATGAAATGCACAAGTCTCTAGGACTTTCAGAAGAAAAGTTATTCAAAAATATCTTGTACTTTTTTTTATAGATTTGGTGGTTTCACCATTTGTGAAGGTCTTAGAAGCTCGGGGATGGTCCCAATGGATCGGGCAGAGTCACATTAGTGGAGATGGAACCAACTTCCAAGTCTCTATGACCTTCAGAAAAAAAGTTATTGAACAATATCTTGAACTCCTATAGGTTTTCATCCCTAACCCTAACCCTAATCACAACCAAAAAATCAAACACTAATCACAACCCTACCCCTTCCAAAGGTCGTAGAAGCTCGGGGTGGTACCAATGGATCGGGCATAGCCACATTAGTGGAGATGGAACCAACTTCCAAGTCTCTATGACCTACAGAAAAAAAGTTATTGAAGAATATCTTGAGCTCCAATGGGTATTCATCCCTAACCCTAACCCTAATAGCAACCCTAACCCTAACCCTAATCACAACCCTAACCCTAATTGCAACCCTAACCCTAACCCTAACCCTAATTGCAACCCTAACCCATATTAGGGATTAATTGGAATAACTCCGCGCTGCTTGCTCGAAACGTGCTGAAATTCGGTGTGGTTGTGTGGCAGGGCACCCTTTATTAATCATGAAATGCACAAGTCTCTAGGACTTTCAGAAGAAAAGTTATTCAAAAATATCTTGTACTTTTTTTATAGATTTGGTGGTTTCACCATTTGTGAAGGTCTTAGAAGCTCGGGGATGGTCCCAATGGATCGGGCAGAGCCACATTAGTGGAGATGGAACCCACTTCCAAGTCTCTATGACCTTCAGAAAAAAAGTTATTGCATAATATCTTGAACTCCTATGTGTTTTCATCCCTAACCCTAACCCTAATCACAACCAAAAAATCAAACACTAATCACAAACCTAACCCTACCCCTTCCAAAGGTCGTAGAAGCTCGGGGGTGGTACCAATGGATCGGGCATAGCCACATTAGTGGAGATGGAACCAACTTCCAAGTCTCTATGACCTACAGAAAAAAAGTTATTGAAGAATATCTTGAGCTCCAATGGGTATTCATCCCTAACCCTAACCCTAATAGCAACCCTAACCCTAACCCTAATCACAACCCTAACCCTAACCCTAATTGCAACCCTAACCCTAATTGCAACCCTAACCCATATTAGGGATTAATTGGAATAACTCCGCGCTGCTTGCTCGAAACGTGGTGAAATTCGGGGTGGTTGTGTGGCAGGCCACCCTTTATTAATCATGAAATGCACAAGTCTCTAGGACTTTCAGAAGAAAAGTTATTCAAAAATATCTTGTACTTTTTTTTATAGATTTGGTGGTTTCACCATTTGTGAAGGTCTTAGAAGCTCGGGGATGGTCCCAATGGATCGGGCAGAGTCACATTAGTGGAGATGGAACCAACTTCCAAGTCTCTATGACCTTCAGAAAAAAAGTTATTGAACAATATCTTGAACTCCTATAGGTTTTCATCCCTAACCCTAACCCTAATCACAACCAAAAAATCAAACACTAATCACAACCCTAACCCTACCCCTTCCAAAGGTCGTAGAAGCTCGGGGTGGTACCAATGGATCGGGCATAGCCACATTAGTGGAGATGGAACCAACTTCCAAGTCTCTATGACCTACAGAAAAAAAGTTATTGAAGAATATCTTGAGCTCCAATGGGTATTCATCCCTAACCCTAACCCTAATAGCAACCCTAACCCTAACCCTAATCACAACCCTAACCCTAATTGCAACCCTAACCCTAACCCTAACCCTAATTGCAACCCTAACCCATATTAGGGATTAATTGGAATAACTCCGCGCTGCTTGCTCGAAACGTGCTGAAATTCGGTGTGGTTGTGTGGCAGGGCACCCTTTATTAATCATGAAATGCACAAGTCTCTAGGACTTTCAGAAGAAAAGTTATTCAAAAATATCTTGTACTTTTTTTATAGATTTGGTGGTTTCACCATTTGTGAAGGTCTTAGAAGCTCGGGGATGGTCCCAATGGATCGGGCAGAGCCACATTAGTGGAGATGGAACCCACTTCCAAGTCTCTATGACCTTCAGAAAAAAAGTTATTGCATAATATCTTGAACTCCTATGTGTTTTCATCCCTAACCCTAACCCTAATCACAACCAAAAAATCAAACACTAATCACAAACCTAACCCTACCCCTTCCAAAGGTCGTAGAAGCTCGGGGGTGGTACCAATGGATCGGGCATAGCCACATTAGTGGAGATGGAACCAACTTCCAAGTCTCTATGACCTACAGAAAAAAAGTTATTGAAGAATATCTTGAGCTCCAATGGGTATTCATCCCTAACCCTAACCCTAATAGCAACCCTAACCCTAACCCTAATCACAACCCTAACCCTAACCCTAATTGCAACCCTAACCCTAATTGCAACCCTAACCCATATTAGGGATTAATTGGAATAACTCCGCGCTGCTTGCTCGAAACGTGGTGAAATTCGGGGTGGTTGTGTGGCAGGCCACCCTTTATTAATCATGAAATGCACAAGTCTCTAGGACTTTCAGAAGAAAAGTTATTCAAAAATATCTTGTACTTTTTTTTATAGATTTGGTGGTTTCACCATTTGTGAAGGTCTTAGAAGCTCGGGGATGGTCCCAATGGATCGGGCAGAGTCACATTAGTGGAGATGGAACCAACTTCCAAGTCTCTATGACCTTCAGAAAAAAAGTTATTGAACAATATCTTGAACTCCTATAGGTTTTCATCCCGAACCCTAACCCTAATCACAACCAAAAAATCAAACACTAATCACAACCCTAACCCTACCCCTTCCAAAGGTCGTAGAAGCTCGGGGGTGGTACCAATGGATCGGGCATAGCCACATTAGTGGAGATGGAACCAACTTCCAAGTCTCTATGACCTACAGAAAAAAAGTTATTGAAGAATATCTTGAGCTCCAATGGGTATTCATCCCTAACCCTAACCCTAATAGCAACCCTAACCCTAACCCTAATCACAACCCTAACCCTAACCCTAATTGCAACCCTAACCCTAACCCTAACCCTAATTGCAACCCTAACCCATATTAGGGATTAATTGGAATAACTCCGCGCTGCTTGCTCGAAACGTGCTGAAATTCGGTGTGGTTGTGTGGCAGGCCACCCTTTATTAATCATGAAATGCACAAGTCTCTAGGACTTTCAGAAGAAAAGTTATTCAAAAATATCTTGTACTTTTTTTTATAGATTTGGTGGTTTCACCATTTCCGAAGGTCGTAGAAGCTCGGGGATGGTCCCAATGGATCGGGCAGAGCCACATTAGTGGAGATGGAACCAACTTCCAAGTCTCTATGACCTTCAGAAAAAAAGTTATTGAACAATATCTTGAACTCCTATAGGTTTTCATCCCTAACCCTAACCCTAATCACAACCAAAAAATCAAACACTAATCACAACCCTAACCCTACCCCTTCAAAAGGTCGTAGAAGCTCGGGGGTGGTACCAATGGATCGGGCATAGCCACATTAGTGGAGATGGAACCAACTTCCAAGTCTCTATGACCTTCAGAAAAAAAGTTATTGAACAATATCTTGAACTCCTATAGGTTTTCATCCCTAACCCTAACCCTAATCACAACCAAAAAATCAAACACTAATCACAACCCTAACCCTACCCCTTCCAAAGGTCGTAGAAGCTCGGGGGTGGTACCAATGGATCGGGCATAGCCACATTAGTGGAGATGGAACCAACTTCCAAGTCTCTATGACCTACAGAAAAAAAGTTATTGAAGAATATCTTGAGATCCAATGGGTATTCATCCCTAACCCTAACCCTAATCACAACCAAAAAATCAAACACTAATCACAAACCTAACCCTACCCCTTCCAAAGGTCGTAGAAGCTCGGGGGTGGTACCAATGGATCGGGCATAGCCACATTAGTGGAGATGGAACCAACTTCCAAGTCTCTATGACCTACAGAAAAAAAGTTATTGAAGAATATCTTGAGCTCCAATGGGTATTCATCCCTAACCCTAACCCTAATAGCAACCCTAACCCTAACCCTAATCACAACCCTAACCCTAACCCTAATTGCAACCCTAACCCTAATTGCAACCCTAACCCATATTAGGGATTAATTGGAATAACTCCGCGCTGCTTGCTCGAAACGTGCTGAAATTCGGGGTGGTTGTGTGGCAGGCCACCCTTTATTAATCATGAAATGCACAAGTCTCTAGGACTTTCAGAAGAAAAGTTATTCAAAAATATCTTGTACTTTTTTTTATAGATTTGGTGGTTTCACCATTTGTGAAGGTCTTAGAAGCTCGGGGATGGTCCCAATGGATCGGGCAGAGTCACATTAGTGGAGATGGAACCAACTTCCAAGTCTCTATGACCTTCAGAAAAAAAGTTATTGAACAATATCTTGAACTCCTATATGTTTTCATCCCTAACCCTAACCCTAATCACAACCAAAAAATCAAACACTAATCACAAACCTAACCCTACCCCTTCCAAAGGTCGTAGAAGCTCGGGGGTGGTACCAATGGATCGGGCATAGCCACATTAGTGGAGATGGAACCAACTTCCAAGTGTCTATGACTTACAGAAAAAAAGTTATTGAAGAATATCTTGAGCTCCAATGGGTATTCATCCCTAACCCTAACCCTAATAGCAACCCTAACCCTAACCCTAATCACAACCCTAACCCTAACCCTAATTGCAACCCTAACCCTAACCCTAATTGCAACCCTAACCCATATTAGGGATTTATTGGAATAACTCCGCGCTGCTTGCTCGAAACGTGCTGAAATTCGGTGTGGTTGTGTGGCAGGCCACCCTTTATTAATCATGAAATGCACAAGTCTCTAGGCCTTTCAGAAGAAAAGTTATTCAAAAATATCTTGTACTTTTTTTTATAGATTTGGTGGTTTCACCATTTCCGAAGGTCGTAGAAGCTCGGGGATGGTCCCAATGGATCGGGCAGAGCCACATTAGTGGAGATGGAACCAACTTCCAAGTCTCTATGACCTTCAGAAAAAAAGTTATTGAACAATATCTTGAACTCCTATAGGTTTTCATCCCTAACCCTATCCCTAATCACAACCAAAAAATCAAACACTAATCACAACCCTAACCCTACCCCTTCCAAAGGTCGTAGAAGCTCGGGGGTGGTACCAATGGATCGGGCATAGCCACATTAGTGGAGATGGAACCAACTTCCAAGTCTCTATGACCTACAGAAAAAAAGTTATTGAAGAATATCTTGAGCTCCAATGGGTATTCATCCCTAACCCTAACCCTAATAGCAACCCTAACCCTAACCCTAATCACAACCCTAACCCTAACCCTAATTGCAACCCTAACCCTAACCCTAACCCTAATTGCAACCCTAACCCATATTAGGGATTTATTGGAATAACTCCGCGCTGCTTGCTCGAAACGTGCTGAAATTCGGTGTGGTTGTGTGGCAGGCCACCCTTTATTAATCATGAAATGCACAAGTCTCTAGGCCTTTCAGAAGAAAAGTTATTCAAAAATATCTTGTACTTTTTTTTATAGATTTGGTGGTTTCACCATTTCCGAAGGTCGTAGAAGCTCGGGGATGGTCCCAATGGATCGGGCAGAGCCACATTAGTGGAGATGGAACCAACTTCCAAGTCTCTATGACCTTCAGAAAAAAAGTTATTGAACAATATCTTGAACTCCTATAGGTTTTCATCCCTAACCCTAACCCTAATCACAACCAAAAAATCAAACACTAATCACAACCCTAACCCTACCCCTTCCAAAGGTCGTAGAAGCTCGGGGGTGGTACCAATGGATCGGGCATAGCCACATTAGTGGAGATGGAACCAACTTCCAAGTCTCTATGACCTACAGAAAAAAAGTTATTGAAGAATATCTTGAGCTCCAATGGGTATTCATCCCTAACCCTAACCCTAATAGCAACCCTAACCCTAACCCTAATCACAACCCTAACCCTAACCCTAATTGCAACCCTAACCCTAACCCTAACCCTAATTGCAACCCTAACCCATATTAGGGATTTATTGGAATAACTCTATGCTGCTTGCTCGAAACGTGCTGAAATTTGGTGTGGTTGTGTGGCAGGCCACCCTTTATTAATCATGAAATGCACAAGTCTCTAGGACTTTCAGAAGAAAAGTTATTCAAAAATATCTTGTACTTTTTTTTATAGATTTGGTGGTTTCACCATTTCCGAAGGTCGTAGAAGCTCGGGGATGGTCCCAATGGATCGGGCAGAGCCACATTAGTGGAGATGGAACCAACTTCCAAGTCTCTATGACCTTCAGAAAAAAAGTTATTGAACAATATCTTGAACTCCTATAGGTTTTCATCCCTAACCCTAACCCTAATCACAACCAAAAAATCAAACACTAATCACAAACCTAACCCTACCCCTTCCAAAGGTCGTAGAAGCTCGGGGTGGTACCAATGGATCGGGCATAGCCACATTAGTGGAGATGGAACCAACTTCCAAGTCTCTATGACCTACAGAAAAAAAGTTATTGAAGAATATCTTGAGCTCCAATGGGTATTCATCCCTAACCCTAACCCTAATAGCAACCCTAACCCTAACCCTAATCACAACCCTAACCCTAATTGCAACCCTAACCCTAACCCTAACCCTAATTGCAACCCTAACCCATATTAGGGATTAATTGGAATAACTCCGCGCTGCTTGCTCGAAACGTGCTGAAATTCGGTGTGGTTGTGTGGCAGGGCACCCTTTATTAATCATGAAATGCACAAGTCTCTAGGACTTTCAGAAGAAAAGTTATTCAAAAATATCTTGTACTTTTTTTATAGATTTGGTGGTTTCACCATTTGTGAAGGTCTTAGAAGCTCGGGGATGGTCCCAATGGATCGGGCAGAGCCACATTAGTGGAGATGGAACCCACTTCCAAGTCTCTATGACCTTCAGAAAAAAAGTTATTGCATAATATCTTGAACTCCTATGTGTTTTCATCCCTAACCCTAACCCTAATCACAACCAAAAAATCAAACACTAATCACAAACCTAACCCTACCCCTTCCAAAGGTCGTAGAAGCTCGGGGGTGGTACCAATGGATCGGGCATAGCCACATTAGTGGAGATGGAACCAACTTCCAAGTCTCTATGACCTACAGAAAAAAAGTTATTGAAGAATATCTTGAGCTCCAATGGGTATTCATCCCTAACCCTAACCCTAATAGCAACCCTAACCCTAACCCTAATCACAACCCTAACCCTAACCCTAATTGCAACCCTAACCCTAATTGCAACCCTAACCCATATTAGGGATTAATTGGAATAACTCCGCGCTGCTTGCTCGAAACGTGTTGAAATTCGGGGTGGTTGTGTGGCAGGCCACCCTTTATTAATCATGAAATGCACAAGTCTCTAGGACTTTCAGAAGAAAAGTTATTCAAAAATATCTTGTACTTTTTTTTATAGATTTGGTGGTTTCACCATTTGTGAAGGTCTTAGAAGCTCGGGGATGGTCCCAATGGATCGGGCAGAGTCACATTAGTGGAGATGGAACCAACTTCCAAGTCTCTATGACCTTCAGAAAAAAAGTTATTGAACAATATCTTGAACTCCTATAGGTTTTCATCCCTAACCCTAACCCTAATCACAACCAAAAAATCAAACACTAATCACAACCCTAACCCTACCCCTTCCAAAGGTCGTAGAAGCTCGGGGTGGTACCAATGGATCGGGCATAGCCACATTAGTGGAGATGGAACCAACTTCCAAGTCTCTATGACCTACAGAAAAAAAGTTATTGAAGAATATCTTGAGCTCCAATGGGTATTCATCCCTAACCCTAACCCTAATAGCAACCCTAACCCTAACCCTAATCACAACCCTAACCCTAATTGCAACCCTAACCCTAACCCTAACCCTAATTGCAACCCTAACCCATATTAGGGATTAATTGGAATAACTCCGCGCTGCTTGCTCGAAACGTGCTGAAATTCGGTGTGGTTGTGTGGCAGGGCACCCTTTATTAATCATGAAATGCACAAGTCTCTAGGACTTTCAGAAGAAAAGTTATTCAAAAATATCTTGTACTTTTTTTATAGATTTGGTGGTTTCACCATTTGTGAAGGTCTTAGAAGCTCGGGGATGGTCCCAATGGATCGGGCAGAGCCACATTAGTGGAGATGGAACCCACTTCCAAGTCTCTATGACCTTCAGAAAAAAAGTTATTGCATAATATCTTGAACTCCTATGTGTTTTCATCCCTAACCCTAACCCTAATCACAACCAAAAAATCAAACACTAATCACAAACCTAACCCTACCCCTTCCAAAGGTCGTAGAAGCTCGGGGGTGGTACCAATGGATCGGGCATAGCCACATTAGTGGAGATGGAACCAACTTCCAAGTCTCTATGACCTACAGAAAAAAAGTTATTGAAGAATATCTTGAGCTCCAATGGGTATTCATCCCTAACCCTAACCCTAATAGCAACCCTAACCCTAACCCTAATCACAACCCTAACCCTAACCCTAATTGCAACCCTAACCCTAACCCTAACCCTAATTGCAACCCTAACCCATATTAGGGATTAATTGGAATAACTCCGCGCTGCTTGCTCGAAACGTGGTGAAATTCGGTGTGGTTGTGTGGCAGGCCACCCTTTATTAATCATGAAATGCACAAGTCTCTAGGACTTTCAGAAGAAAAGTTATTCAAAAATATCTTGTACTTTTTTTTATAGATTTGGTGGTTTCACCATTTCCGAAGGTCGTAGAAGCTCGGGGATGGTCCCAATGGATCGGGCAGAGCCACATTAGTGGAGATGGAACCAACTTCCAAGTCTCTATGACCTTCAGAAAAAAAGTTATTGAACAATATCTTGAACTCCTATAGGTTTTCATCCCTAACCCTAACCCTAATCACAACCAAAAAATCAAACACTAATCACAACCCTAACCCTACCCCTTCAAAAGGTCGTAGAAGCTCGGGGGTGGTACCAATGGATCGGGCATAGCCACATTAGTGGAGATGGAACCAACTTCCAAGTCTCTATGACCTTCAGAAAAAAAGTTATTGAACAATATCTTGAACTCCTATAGGTTTTCATCCCTAACCCTAACCCTAATCACAACCAAAAAATCAAACACTAATCACAACCCTAACCCTACCCCTTCCAAAGGTCGTAGAAGCTCGGGGGTGGTACCAATGGATCGGGCATAGCCACATTAGTGGAGATGGAACCAACTTCCAAGTCTCTATGACCTACAGAAAAAAAGTTATTGAAGAATATCTTGAGCTCCAATGGGTATTCATCCCTAACCCTAACCCTAATCACAACCAAAAAATCAAACACTAATCACAAACCTAACCCTACCCCTTCCAAAGGTCGTAGAAGCTCGGGGGTGGTACCAATGGATCGGGCATAGCCACATTAGTGGAGATGGAACCAACTTCCAAGTCTCTATGACCTACAGAAAAAAAGTTATTGAAGAATATCTTGAGCTCCAATGGGTATTCATCCCTAACCCTAACCCTAATAGCAACCCTAACCCTAACCCTAATCACAACCCTAACCCTAACCCTAATTGCAACCCTAACCCTAATTGCAACCCTAACCCATATTAGGGATTAATTGGAATAACTCCGCGCTGCTTGCTCGAAACGTGCTGAAATTCGGGGTGGTTGTGTGGCAGGCCACCCTTTATTAATCATGAAATGCACAAGTCTCTAGGACTTTCAGAAGAAAAGTTATTCAAAAATATCTTGTACTTTTTTTTATAGATTTGGTGGTTTCACCATTTGTGAAGGTCTTAGAAGCTCGGGGATGGTCCCAATGGATCGGGCAGAGTCACATTAGTGGAGATGGAACCAACTTCCAAGTCTCTATGACCTTCAGAAAAAAAGTTATTGAACAATATCTTGAACTCCTATATGTTTTCATCCCTAACCCTAACCCTAATCACAACCAAAAAATCAAACACTAATCACAAACCTAACCCTACCCCTTCCAAAGGTCGTAGAAGCTCGGGGGTGGTACCAATGGATCGGGCATAGCCACATTAGTGGAGATGGAACCAACTTCCAAGTCTCTATGACTTACAGAAAAAAAGTTATTGAAGAATATCTTGAGCTCCAATGGGTATTCATCCCTAACCCTAACCCTAATAGCAACCCTAACCCTAACCCTAATCACAACCCTAACCCTAACCCTAATTGCAACCCTAACCCTAACCCTAATTGCAACCCTAACCCATATTAGGGATTAATTGGAATAACTCCGCGCTGCTTGCTCGAAACGTGCTGAAATTCGGTGTGGTTGTGTGGCAGGCCACCCTTTATTAATCATGAAATGCACAAGTCTCTAGGCCTTTCAGAAGAAAAGTTATTCAAAAATATCTTGTACTTTTTTTTATAGATTTGGTGGTTTCACCATTTCCGAAGGTCGTAGAAGCTCGGGGATGGTCCCAATGGATCGGGCAGAGCCACATTAGTGGAGATGGAACCAACTTCCAAGTCTCTATGACCTTCAGAAAAAAAGTTATTGAACAATATCTTGAACTCCTATAGGTTTTCATCCCTAACCCTATCCCTAATCACAACCAAAAAATCAAACACTAATCACAACCCTAACCCTACCCCTTCCAAAGGTCGTAGAAGCTCGGGGGTGGTACCAATGGATCGGGCATAGCCACATTAGTGGAGATGGAACCAACTTCCAAGTCTCTATGACCTACAGAAAAAAAGTTATTGAAGAATATCTTGAGCTCCAATGGGTATTCATCCCTAACCCTAACCCTAATAGCAACCCTAACCCTAACCCTAATCACAACCCTAACCCTAACCCTAATTGCAACCCTAACCCTAACCCTAACCCTAATTGCAACCCTAACCCATATTAGGGATTTATTGGAATAACTCCGCGCTGCTTGCTCAAAACGTGCTGAAATTCGGTGTGGTTGTGTGGCAGGCCACCCTTTATTAATCATGAAATGCACAAGTCTCTAGGCCTTTCAGAAGAAAAGTTATTCAAAAATATCTTGTACTTTTTTTTATAGATTTGGTGGTTTCACCATTTCCGAAGGTCGTAGAAGCTCGGGGATGGTCCCAATGGATCGGGCAGAGCCACATTAGTGGAGATGGAACCAACTTCCAAGTCTCTATGACCTTCAGAAAAAAAGTTATTGAACAATATCTTGAACTCCTATAGGTTTTCATCCCTAACCCTATCCCTAATCACAACCAAAAAATCAAACACTAATCACAACCCTAACCCTACCCCTTCCAAAGGTCGTAGAAGCTCGGGGGTGGTACCAATGGATCGGGCATAGCCACATTAGTGGAGATGGAACCAACTTCCAAGTCTCTATGACCTACAGAAAAAAAGTTATTGAAGAATATCTTGAGCTCCAATGGGTATTCATCCCTAACCCTAACCCTAATCACAACCAAAAAATCAAACACTAATCACAAACCTAACCCTACCCCTTCCAAAGGTCGTAGAAGCTCGGGGGTGGTACCAATGGATCGGGCATAGCCACATTAGTGGAGATGGAACCAACTTCCAAGTCTCTATGACCTACAGAAAAAAAGTTATTGAAGAATATCTTGAGCTCCAATGGGTATTCATCCCTAACCCTAACCCTAATAGCAACCCTAACCCTAACCCTAATCACAACCCTAACCCTAACCCTAATTGCAACCCTAACCCTAATTGCAACCCTAACCCATATTAGGGATTAATTGGAATAACTCCGCGCTGCTTGCTCGAAACGTGCTGAAATTCGGGGTGGTTGTGTGGCAGGCCACCCTTTATTAATCATGAAATGCACAAGTCTCTAGGACTTTCAGAAGAAAAGTTATTCAAAAATATCTTGTACTTTTTTTTATAGATTTGGTGGTTTCACCATTTGTGAAGGTCTTAGAAGCTCGGGGATGGTCCCAATGGATCGGGCAGAGTCACATTAGTGGAGATGGAACCAACTTCCAAGTCTCTATGACCTTCAGAAAAAAAGTTATTGAACAATATCTTGAACTCCTATATGTTTTCATCCCTAACCCTAACCCTAATCACAACCAAAAAATCAAACACTAATCACAAACCTAACCCTACCCCTTCCAAAGGTCGTAGAAGCTCGGGGGTGGTACCAATGGATCGGGCATAGCCACATTAGTGGAGATGGAACCAACTTCCAAGTCTCTATGACTTACAGAAAAAAAGTTATTGAAGAATATCTTGAGCTCCAATGGGTATTCATCCCTCACCCTAACCCTAATAGCAACCCTAACCCTAACCCTAATCACAACCCTAACCCTAACCCTAATTGCAACCCTAACCCTAACCCTAATTGCAACCCTAACCCATATTAGGGATTAATTGGAATAACTCCGCGCTGCTTGCTCGAAACGTGCTGAAATTCGGTGTGGTTGTGTGGCAGGCCACCCTTTATTAATCATGAAATGCACAAGTCTCTAGGCCTTTCAGAAGAAAAGTTAT
The DNA here is from genome assembly GCF_024713975.1 of Paralichthys olivaceus. Taxonomy (NCBI): domain Eukaryota; kingdom Metazoa; phylum Chordata; class Actinopteri; order Pleuronectiformes; family Paralichthyidae; genus Paralichthys; species Paralichthys olivaceus. The sequence goes on from NC_091094.1 coordinate 14,078,522, forward strand.
TCAAAAATATCTTGTACTTTTTTTTATAGATTTGGTGGTTTCACCATTTCCGAAGGTCGTAGAAGCTCGGGGATGGTCCCAATGGATCGGGCAGAGCCACATTAGTGGAGATGGAACCAACTTCCAAGTCTCTATGACCTTCAGAAAAAAAGTTATTGAACAATATCTTGAACTCCTATAGGTTTTCATCCCTAACCCTATCCCTAATCACAACCAAAAAATCAAACACTAATCACAACCCTAACCCTACCCCTTCCAAAGGTCGTAGAAGCTCGGGGGTGGTACCAATGGATCGGGCATAGCCACATTAGTGGAGATGGAACCAACTTCCAAGTCTCTATGACCTACAGAAAAAAAGTTATTGAAGAATATCTTGAGCTCCAATGGGTATTCATCCCTAACCCTAACCCTAATAGCAACCCTAACCCTAACCCTAATCACAACCCTAACCCTAACCCTAATTGCAACCCTAACCCTAACCCTAACCCTAATTGCAACCCTAACCCATATTAGGGATTTATTGGAATAACTCCGCGCTGCTTGCTCGAAACGTGCTGAAATTCGGTGTGGTTGTGTGGCAGGCCACCCTTTATTAATCATGAAATGCACAAGTCTCTAGGCCTTTCAGAAGAAAAGTTATTCAAAAATATCTTGTACTTTTTTTTATAGATTTGGTGGTTTCACCATTTCCGAAGGTCGTAGAAGCTCGGGGATGGTCCCAATGGATCGGGCAGAGCCACATTAGTGGAGATGGAACCAACTTCCAAGTCTCTATGACCTTCAGAAAAAAAGTTATTGAACAATATCTTGAACTCCTATAGGTTTTCATCCCTAACCCTATCCCTAATCACAACCAAAAAATCAAACACTAATCACAACCCTAACCCTACCCCTTCCAAAGGTCGTAGAAGCTCGGGGGTGGTACCAATGGATCGGGCATAGCCACATTAGTGGAGATGGAACCAACTTCCAAGTCTCTATGACCTACAGAAAAAAAGTTATTGAAGAATATCTTGAGCTCCAATGGGTATTCATCCCTAACCCTAACCCTAATAGCAACCCTAACCCTAACCCTAATCACAACCCTAACCCTAACCCTAATTGCAACCCTAACCCTAACCCTAACCCTAATTGCAACCCTAACCCATATTAGGGATTTATTGGAATAACTCCGCGCTGCTTGCTCGAAACGTGCTGAAATTCGGTGTGGTTGTGTGGCAGGCCACCCTTTATTAATCATGAAATGCACAAGTCTCTAGGCCTTTCAGAAGAAAAGTTATTCAAAAATATCTTGTACTTTTTTTTATAGATTTGGTGGTTTCACCATTTCCGAAGGTCGTAGAAGCTCGGGGATGGTCCCAATGGATCGGGCAGAGCCACATTAGTGGAGATGGAACCAACTTCCAAGTCTCTATGACCTTCAGAAAAAAAGTTATTGAACAATATCTTGAACTCCTATAGGTTTTCATCCCTAACCCTAACCCTAATCACAACCAAAAAATCAAACACTAATCACAACCCTAACCCTACCCCTTCCAAAGGTCGTAGAAGCTCGGGGGTGGTACCAATGGATCGGGCATAGCCACATTAGTGGAGATGGAACCAACTTCCAAGTCTCTATGACCTACAGAAAAAAAGTTATTGAAGAATATCTTGAGCTCCAATGGGTATTCATCCCTAACCCTAACCCTAATAGCAACCCTAACCCTAACCCTAATCACAACCCTAACCCTAACCCTAATTGCAACCCTAACCCTAACCCTAACCCTAATTGCAACCCTAACCCATATTAGGGATTAATTGGAATAACTCTGCGCTGCTTGCTCGAAACGTGCTGAAATTCGGTGTGGTTGTGTGGCAGGCCACCCTTTATTAATCATGAAATGCACAAGTCTCTAGGCCTTTCAGAAGAAAAGTTATTCAAAAATATCTTGTACTTTTTTTTATAGATTTGGTGGTTTCACCATTTCCGAAGGTCGTAGAAGCTCGGGGATGGTCCCAATGGATCGGGCAGAGCCACATTAGTGGAGATGGAACCAACTTCCAAGTCTCTATGACCTTCAGAAAAAAAGTTATTGAACAATATCTTGAACTCCTATAGGTTTTCATCCCTAACCCTAACCCTAATCACAACCAAAAAATCAAACACTAATCACAACCCTAACCCTACCCCTTCCAAAGGTCGTAGAAGCTCGGGGGTGGTACCAATGGATCGGGCATAGCCACATTAGTGGAGATGGAACCAACTTCCAAGTCTCTATGACCTTCAGAAAAAAAGTTATTGAACAATATCTTGAACTCCTATAGGTTTTCATCCCTAACCCTAACCCTAATCACAACCAAAAAATCAAACACTAATCACAACCCTAACCCTACCCCTTCCAAAGGTCGTAGAAGCTCGGGGGTGGTACCAATGGATCGGGCATAGCCACATTAGTGGAGATGGAACCAACTTCCAAGTCTCTATGACCTACAGAAAAAAAGTTATTGAAGAATATCTTGAGCTCCAATGGGTATTCATCCCTAACCCTAACCCTAATAGCAACCCTAACCCTAACCCTAATTGCAACCCTAACCCTAACCCTAACCCTAATTGCAACCCTAACCCATATTAGGGATTAATTGGAATAACTCCGCGCTGCTTGATCGAAACGTGCTGAAATTCGGTGTGGTTGTGTGGCAGGCCACCCTTTATTAATCATGAAATGCACAAGTCTCTAGGACTTTCAGAAGAAAAGTTATTCAAAAATATCTTGTACTTTTTTTTATAGATTTGGTGGTTTCACCATTTCCGAAGGTCGTAGAAGCTCGGGGATGGTCCCAATGGATCGGGCAGAGCCACATTAGTGGAGATGGAACCAACTTCCAAGTCTCTATGACCTTCAGAAAAAAAGTTATTGAACAATATCTTGAACTCCTATAGGTTTTCATCCCTAACCCTAACCCTAATCACAACCAAAAAATCAAACACTAATCACAACCCTAACCCTACCCCTTCCAAAGGTCGTAGAAGCTCGGGGGTGGTACCAATGGATCGGGCATAGCCACATTAGTGGAGATGGAACCAACTTCCAAGTCTCTATGACCTACAGAAAAAAAGTTATTGAAGAATATCTTGAGCTCCAATGGGTATTCATCCCTAACCCTAACCCTAATAGCAACCCTAACCCTAACCCTAATCACAACCCTAACCCTAACCCTAATTGCAACCCTAACCCTAACCCTAACCCTAATTGCAACCCTAACCCATATTAGGGATTAATTGGAATAACTCCGCGCTGCTTGCTCGAAATGTGCTGAAATTCGTTGTGGTTGTGTGGCAGGCCACCTTTTATTAATCATGAAATGCACAAGTCTCTAGGACTTTCAGAAGAAAAGTTATTCAAAAATATCTTGTACTTTTTTTTATAGATTTGGTGGTTTCACCATTTCCGAAGGTCGTAGAAGCTCGGGGATGGTCCCAATGGATCGGGCAGAGCCACATTAGTGGAGATGGAACCAACTTCCAAGTCTCTATGACCTTCAGAAAAAAAGTTATTGAACAATATCTTGAACTCCTATAGGTTTTCATCTCTAACCCTAACCCTAATCACAACCAAAAAATCAAACACTAATCACAACCCTAACCCTACCCCTTCCAAAGGTCGTAGAAGCTCGGGGGTGGTACCAATGGATCGGGCATAGCCACATTAGTGGAGATGGAACCAACTTCCAAGTCTCTATGACCTACAGAAAAAAAGTTATTGAAGAATATCTTGAGCTCCAATGGGTATTCATCCCTAACCCTAACCCTAATAGCAACCCTAACCCTAACCCTAATCACAACCCTAACCCTAACCCTAATTGCAACCCTAACCCTAACCCTAACCCTAATTGCAACCCTAACCCATATTAGGGATTAATTGGAATAACTCCGCGCTGCTTGCTCGAAACGTGCTGAAATTCGGTGTGGTTGTGTGGCAGGCCACCCTTTATTAATCATGAAATGCACAAGTCTCTAGGACTTTCAGAAGAAAAGTTATTCAAAAATATCTTGTACTTTTTTTTATAGATTTGGTGGTTTCACCATTTCCGAAGGTCGTAGAAGCTCGGGGATGGTCCCAATGGATCGGGCAGAGCCACATTAGTGGAGATGGAACCAACTTCCAAGTCTCTATGACCTTCAGAAAAAAAGTTATTGAACAATATCTTGAACTCCTATAGGTTTTCATCCCTAACCCTAACCCTAATCACAACCAAAAAATCAAACACTAATCACAACCCTAACCCTACCCCTTCAAAAGGTCGTAGAAGCTCGGGGGTGGTACCAATGGATCGGGCATAGCCACATTAGTGGAGATGGAACCAACTTCCAAGTCTCTATGACCTTCAGAAAAAAAGTTATTGAACAATATCTTGAACTCCTATAGGTTTTCATCCCTAACCCTAACCCTAATCACAACCAAAAAATCAAACACTAATCACAACCCTAACCCTACCCCTTCCAAAGGTCGTAGAAGCTCGGGGGTGGTACCAATGGATCGGGCATAGCCACATTAGTGGAGATGGAACCAACTTCCAAGTCTCTATGACCTTCAGAAAAAAAGTTATTGAACAATATCTTGAACTCCTATAGGTTTTCATCCCTAACCCTAACCCTAATCACAACCAAAAAATCAAACACTAATCACAACCCTAACCCTACCCCTTCCAAAGGTCGTAGAAGCTCGGGGGTGGTACCAATGGATCGGGCATAGCCACATTAGTGGAGATGGAACCAACTTCCAAGTCTCTATGACCTACAGAAAAAAAGTTATTGAAGAATATCTTGAGCTCCAATGGGTATTCATCCCTAACCCTAACCCTAATAGCAACCCTAACCCTAACCCTAATTGCAACCCTAACCCTAACCCTAACCCTAATTGCAACCCTAACCCATATTAGGGATTAATTGGAATAACTCCGCGCTGCTTGCTCGAAACGTGCTGAAATTCGGTGTGGTTGTGTGGCAGGCCACCCTTTATTAATCATGAAATGCACAAGTCTCTAGGACTTTCAGAAGAAAAGTTATTCAAAAATATCTTGTACTTTTTTTTATAGATTTGGTGGTTTCACCATTTCCGAAGGTCGTAGAAGCTCGGGGATGGTCCCAATGGATCGGGCAGAGCCACATTAGTGGAGATGGAACCAACTTCCAAGTCTCTATGACCTTCAGAAAAAAAGTTATTGAACAATATCTTGAACTCCTATAGGTTTTCATCCCTAACCCTAACCCTAATCACAACCAAAAAATCAAACACTAATCACAACCCTAACCCTACCCCTTCCAAAGGTCGTAGAAGCTCGGGGGTGGTACCAATGGATCGGGCATAGCCACATTAGTGGAGATGGAACCAACTTCCAAGTCTCTATGACCTACAGAAAAAAAGTTATTGAAGAATATCTTGAGCTCCAATGGGTATTCATCCCTAACCCTAACCCTAATAGCAACCCTAACCCTAACCCTAATCACAACCCTAACCCTAACCCTAATTGCAACCCTAACCCTAACCCTAACCCTAATTGCAACCCTAACCCATATTAGGGATTAATTGGAATAACTCCGCGCTGCTTGCTCGAAATGTGCTGAAATTCGTTGTGGTTGTGTGGCAGGCCACCTTTTATTAATCATGAAATGCACAAGTCTCTAGGACTTTCAGAAGAAAAGTTATTCAAAAATATCTTGTACTTTTTTTTATAGATTTGGTGGTTTCACCATTTCCGAAGGTCGTAGAAGCTCGGGGATGGTCCCAATGGATCGGGCAGAGCCACATTAGTGGAGATGGAACCAACTTCCAAGTCTCTATGACCTTCAGAAAAAAAGTTATTGAACAATATCTTGAACTCCTATAGGTTTTCATCTCTAACCCTAACCCTAATCACAACCAAAAAATCAAACACTAATCACAACCCTAACCCTACCCCTTCCAAAGGTCGTAGAAGCTCGGGGGTGGTGCCAATGGATCGGGCATAGCCACATTAGTGGAGATGGAACCAACTTCCAAGTCTCTATGACCTACAGAAAAAAAGTTATTGAAGAATATCTTGAGCTCCAATGGGTATTCATCCCTAACCCTAACCCTAATAGCAACCCTAACCCTAACCCTAATTGCAACCCTAACCCTAACCCTAACCCTAATTGCAACCCTAACCCATATTAGGGATTAATTGGAATAACTCCGCGCTGCTTGCTCGAAACGTGCTGAAATTCGGTGTGGTTGTGTGGCAGGCCACCCTTTATTAATCATGAAATGCACAAGTCTCTAGGACTTTCAGAAGAAAAGTTATTCAAAAATATCTTGTACTTTTTTTTTATAGATTTGGTGGTTTCACCATTTCCGAAGGTCGTAGAAGCTCGGGGATGGTCCCAATGGATCGGGCAGAGCCACATTAGTGGAGATGGAACCAACTTCCAAGTCTCTATGACCTTCAGAAAAAAAGTTATTGAACAATATCTTGAACTCCTATAGGTTTTCATCCCTAACCCTAACCCTAATCACAACCAAAAAATCAAACACTAATCACAACCCTAACCCTACCCCTTCCAAAGGTCGTAGAAGCTCGGGGGTGGTACCAATGGATCGGGCATAGCCACATTAGTGGAGATGGAACCAACTTCCAAGTCTCTATGACCTACAGAAAAAAAGTTATTGAAGAATATCTTGAGCTCCAATGGGTATTCATCCCTAACCCTAACCCTAATAGCAACCCTAACCCTAACCCTAATCACAACCCTAACCCTAACCCTAACCCTAATTGCAACCCTAACCCTAACCCTAACCCTAATTGCAACCCTAACCCATATTAGGGATTAATTGGAATAACTCCGCGCTGCTTGCTCGAAATGTGCTGAAATTCGTTGTGGTTGTGTGGCAGGCCACCTTTTATTAATCATGAAATGCACAAGTCTCTAGGACTTTCAGAAGAAAAGTTATTCAAAAATATCTTGTACTTTTTTTTATAGATTTGGTGGTTTCACCATTTCCGAAGGTCGTAGAAGCTCGGGGATGGTCCCAATGGATCGGGCAGAGCCACATTAGTGGAGATGGAACCAACTTCCAAGTCTCTATGACCTTCAGAAAAAAAGTTATTGAACAATATCTTGAACTCCTATAGGTTTTCATCTCTAACCCTAACCCTAATCACAACCAAAAAATCAAACACTAATCACAACCCTAACCCTACCCCTTCCAAAGGTCGTAGAAGCTCGGGGGTGGTGCCAATGGATCGGGCATAGCCACATTAGTGGAGATGGAACCAACTTCCAAGTCTCTATGACCTACAGAAAAAAAGTTATTGAAGAATATCTTGAGCTCCAATGGGTATTCATCCCTAACCCTAACCCTAATAGCAACCCTAACCCTAACCCTAATTGCAACCCTAACCCTAACCCTAACCCTAATTGCAACCCTAACCCATATTAGGGATTAATTGGAATAACTCCGCGCTGCTTGCTCGAAACGTGCTGAAATTCGGTGTGGTTGTGTGGCAGGCCACCCTTTATTAATCATGAAATGCACAAGTCTCTAGGACTTTCAGAAGAAAAGTTATTAAAAAATATCTTGTACTTTTTTTTATAGATTTGGTGGTTTCACCATTTCCGAAGGTCGTAGAAGCTCGGGGATGGTCCCAATGGATCGGGCAGAGCCACATTAGTGGAGATGGAACCAACTTCCAAGTCTCTATGACCTTCAGAAAAAAAGTTATTGAACAATATCTTGAACTCCTATAGGTTTTCATCCCTAACCCTAACCCTAATCACAACCAAAAAATCAAACACTAATCACAACCCTAACCCTACCCCTTCCAAAGGTCGTAGAAGCTCGGGGGTGGTACCAATGGATCGGGCATAGCCACATTAGTGGAGATGGAACCAACTTCCAAGTCTCTATGACCTACAGAAAAAAAGTTATTGAAGAATATCTTGAGCTCCAATGGGTATTCATCCCTAACCCTAACCCTAATAGCAACCCTAACCCTAACCCTAATCACAACCCTAACCCTAACCCTAATTGCAACCCTAACCCTAACCCTAACCCTAATTGCAACCCTAACCCATATTAGGGATTAATTGGAATAACTCCGCGCTGCTTGCTCGAAATGTGCTGAAATTCGTTGTGGTTGTGTGGCAGGCCACCTTTTATTAATCATGAAATGCACAAGTCTCTAGGACTTTCAGAAGAAAAGTTATTCAAAAATATCTTGTACTTTTTTTTATAGATTTGGTGGTTTCACCATTTCCGAAGGTCGTAGAAGCTCGGGGATGGTCCCAATGGATCGGGCAGAGCCACATTAGTGGAGATGGAACCAACTTCCAAGTCTCTATGACCTTCAGAAAAAAAGTTATTGAACAATATCTTGAACTCCTATAGGTTTTCATCTCTAACCCTAACCCTAATCACAACCAAAAAATCAAACACTAATCACAACCCTAACCCTACCCCTTCCAAAGGTCGTAGAAGCTCGGGGGTGGTGCCAATGGATCGGGCATAGCCACATTAGTGGAGATGGAACCAACTTCCAAGTCTCTATGACCTACAGAAAAAAAGTTATTGAAGAATATCTTGAGCTCCAATGGGTATTCATCCCTAACCCTAACCCTAATAGCAACCCTAACCCTAACCCTAATTGCAACCCTAACCCTAACCCTAACCCTAATTGCAACCCTAACCCATATTAGGGATTAATTGGAATAACTCCGCGCTGCTTGCTCGAAATGTGCTGAAATTCGTTGTGGTTGTGTGGCAGGCCACCTTTTATTAATCATGAAATGCACAAGTCTCTAGGACTTTCAGAAGAAAAGTTATTCAAAAATATCTTGTACTTTTTTTTATAGATTTGGTGGTTTCACCATTTCCGAAGGTCGTAGAAGCTCGGGGATGGTCCCAATGGATCGGGCAGAGCCACATTAGTGGAGATGGAACCAACTTCCAAGTCTCTATGACCTTCAGAAAAAAAGTTATTGAACAATATCTTGAACTCCTATAGGTTTTCATCTCTAACCCTAACCCTAATCACAACCAAAAAATCAAACACTAATCACAACCCTAACCCTACCCCTTCCAAAGGTCGTAGAAGCTCGGGGGTGGTGCCAATGGATCGGGCATAGCCACATTAGTGGAGATGGAACCAACTTCCAAGTCTCTATGACCTACAGAAAAAAAGTTATTGAAGAATATCTTGAGCTCCAATGGGTATTCATCCCTAACCCTAACCCTAATAGCAACCCTAACCCTAACCCTAATTGCAACCCTAACCCTAACCCTAACCCTAATTGCAACCCTAACCCATATTAGGGATTAATTGGAATAACTCCGCGCTGCTTGCTCGAAACGTGCTGAAATTTGGTGTGGTTGTGTGGCAGGGCACCCTTTATTAATCATGAAATGCACAAGTCTCTAGGACTTTCAGAAGAAAAGTTATTCAAAAATATCTTGTACTTTATTTTATAGATTTGGTGGTTTCACCATTTCCGAAGGTCGTAGAAGCTCGGGGATGGTCCCAATGGATCGGGCAGAGCCACATTAGTGGAGATGGAACCAACTTCCAAGTCTCTATGACCTTCAGAAAAAAAGTTATTGAACAATATCTTGAACTCCTATAGGTTTTCATCCCTAACCCTAACCCTAATCACAACCAAAAAATCAAACACTAATCACAACCCTAACCCTACCCCTTCCAAAGGTCGTAGAAGCTCGGGGGTGGTACCAATGGATCGGGCATAGCCACATTAGTGGAGATGGAACCAACTTCCAAGTCTCTATGACCTACAGAAAAAAAGTTATTGAAGAATATCTTGAGCTCCAATGGGTATTCATCCCTAACCCTAACCCTAATAGCAACCCTAACCCTAACCCTAATTGCAACCCTAACCCTAACCCTAACCCTAATTGCAACCCTAACCCATATTAGGGATTAATTGGAATAACTCCGCGCTGCTTGCTCGAAACGTGCTGAAATTTGGTGTGGTTGTGTGTCAGGCCACCCTTTATTAATCATGAAATGCACAAGTCTCTAGGACTTTCAGAAGAAAAGTTATTCAAAAATATCTTGTACTTTTTTTTATAGATTTGGTGGTTTCACCATTTGTGAAGGTCTTAGAAGCTCGGGGATGGTCCCAATGGATCGGGCAGAGTCACATTAGTGGAGATGGAACCAACTTCCAAGTCTCTATGACCTTCAGAAAAAAAGTTATTGAACAATATCTTGAACTCCTATATGTTTTCATCCCTAACCCTAACCCTAATCACAACCAAAAAATCAAACACTAATCACAAACCTAACCCTACCCCTTCCAAAGGTCGTAGAAGCTCGGGGGTGGTACCAATGGATCGGGCATAGCCACATTAGTGGAGATGGAACCAACTTCCAAGTCTCTATGACTTACAGAAAAAAAGTTATTGAAGAATATCTTGAGCTACAATGGGTATTCATCCCTAACCCTAACCCTAATAGCAACCCTAACCCTAACCCTAATCACAACCCTAACCCTAACCCTAATTGCAACCCTAACCCTAACCCTAACCCTAATTGCAACCCTAACCCATATTAGGGATTAATTGGAATAACTCCGCGCTGCTTGCTCGAAACGTGCTGAAATTTGGTGTGGTTGTGTGGCAGGGCACCCTTTATTAATCATGAAATGCACAAGTCTCTAGGACTTTCAGAAGAAAAGTTATTCAAAAATATCTTGTACTTTATTTTATAGATTTGGTGGTTTCACCATTTCCGAAGGTCGTAGAAGCTCGGGGATGGTCCCAATGGATCGGGCAGAGCCACATTAGTGGAGATGGAACCAACTTCCAAGTCTCTATGACCTTCAGAAAAAAAGTTATTGAACAATATCTTGAACTCCTATAGGTTTTCATCCCTAACCCTAACCCTAATCACAACCAAAAAATCAAACACTAATCACAACCCTAACCCTACCCCTTCCAAAGGTCGTAGAAGCTCGGGGGTGGTACCAATGGATCGGGCATAGCCACATTAGTGGAGATGGAACCAACTTCCAAGTCTCTATGACCTACAGAAAAAAAGTTATTGAAGAATATCTTGAGCTCCAATGGGTATTCATCCCTAACCCTAACCCTAATAGCAACCCTAACCCTAACCCTAATCACAACCCTAACCCTAACCCTAATTGCAACCCTAACCCTAACCCTAACCCTAATTGCAACCCTAACCCATATTAGGGATTAATTGGAATAACTCCGCGCTGCTTGCTCGAAATGTGCTGAAATTCGTTGTGGTTGTGTGGCAGGCCACCTTTTATTAATCATGAAATGCACAAGTCTCTAGGACTTTCAGAAGAAAAGTTATTCAAAAATATCTTGTACTTTTTTTTATAGATTTGGTGGTTTCACCATTTCCGAAGGTCGTAGAAGCTCGGGGATGGTCCCAATGGATCGGGCAGAGCCACATTAGTGGAGATGGAACCAACTTCCAAGTCTCTATGACCTTCAGAAAAAAAGTTATTGAACAATATCTTGAACTCCTATAGGTTTTCATCCCTAACCCTAACCCTAATCACAACCAAAAAATCAAACACTAATCACAACCCTAACCCTACCCCTTCCAAAGGTCGTAGAAGCTCGGGGGTGGTGCCAATGGATCGGGCATAGCCACATTAGTGGAGATGGAACCAACTTCCAAGTCTCTATGACCTACAGAAAAAAAGTTATTGAAGAATATCTTGAGCTCCAATGGGTATTCATCCCTAACCCTAACCCTAATAGCAACCCTAACCCTAACCCTAATTGCAACCCTAACCCTAACCCTAACCCTAATTGCAACCCTAACCCATATTAGGGATTAATTGGAATAACTCCGCGCTGCTTGCTCGAAACGTGCTGAAATTCGGTGTGGTTGTGTGGCAGGCCACCCTTTATTAATCATGAAATGCACAAGTCTCTAGGACTTTCAGAAGAAAAGTTATTCAAAAATATCTTGTACTTTTTTTTATAGATTTGGTGGTTTCACCATTTCCGAAGGTCGTAGAAGCTCGGGGATGGTCCCAATGGATCGGGCAGAGCCACATTAGTGGAGATGGAACCAACTTCCAAGTCTCTATGACCTTCAGAAAAAAAGTTATTGAACAATATCTTGAACTCCTATAGGTTTTCATCCCTAACCCTAACCCTAATCACAACCAAAAAATCAAACACTAATCACAACCCTAACCCTACCCCTTCCAAAGGTCGTAGAAGCTCGGGGGTGGTACCAATGGATCGGGCATAGCCACATTAGTGGAGATGGAACCAACTTCCAAGTCTCTATGACCTACAGAAAAAAAGTTATTGAAGAATATCTTGAGCTCCAATGGGTATTCATCCCTAACCCTAACCCTAATAGCAACCCTAACCCTAACCCTAATTGCAACCCTAACCCTAACCCTAACCCTAATTGCAACCCTAACCCTAACCCTAATTGCAACCCTAACCCATATTAGGGATTAATTGGAATAACTCCGCGCTGCTTGCTCGAAATGTGCTGAAATTCGTTGTGGTTGTGTGGCAGGCCACCTTTTATTAATCATGAAATGCACAAGTCTCTAGGACTTTCAGAAGAAAAGTTATTCAAAAATATCTTGTACTTTTTTTTATAGATTTGGTGGTTTCACCATTTCCGAAGGTCGTAGAAGCTCGGGGATGGTCCCAATGGATCGGGCAGAGCCACATTAGTGGAGATGGAACCAACTTCCAAGTCTCTATGACCTTCAGAAAAAAAGTTATTGAACAATATCTTGAACTCCTATAGGTTTTCATCTCTAACCCTAACCCTAATCACAACCAAAAAATCAAACACTAATCACAACCCTAACCCTACCCCTTCCAAAGGTCGTAGAAGCTCGGGGGTGGTGCCAATGGATCGGGCATAGCCACATTAGTGGAGATGGAACCAACTTCCAAGTCTCTATGACCTACAGAAAAAAAGTTATTGAAGAATATCTTGAGCTCCAATGGGTATTCATCCCTAACCCTAACCCTAATAGCAACCCTAACCCTAACCCTAATTGCAACCCTAACCCTAACCCTAACCCTAATTGCAACCCTAACCCATATTAGGGATTAATTGGAATAACTCCGCGCTGCTTGCTCGAAACGTGCTGAAATTCGGTGTGGTTGTGTGGCAGGCCACCCTTTATTAATCATGAAATGCACAAGTCTCTAGGACTTTCAGAAGAAAAGTTATTCAAAAATATCTTGTACTTTTTTTTTATAGATTTGGTGGTTTCACCATTTCCGAAGGTCGTAGAAGCTCGGGGATGGTCCCAATGGATCGGGCAGAGCCACATTAGTGGAGATGGAACCAACTTCCAAGTCTCTATGACCTTCAGAAAAAAAGTTATTGAACAATATCTTGAACTCCTATAGGTTTTCATCCCTAACCCTAACCCTAATCACAACCAAAAAATCAAACACTAATCACAACCCTAACCCTACCCCTTCCAAAGGTCGTAGAAGCTCGGGGGTGGTACCAATGGATCGGGCATAGCCACATTAGTGGAGATGGAACCAACTTCCAAGTCTCTATGACCTACAGAAAAAAAGTTATTGAAGAATATCTTGAGCTCCAATGGGTATTCATCCCTAACCCTAACCCTAATAGCAACCCTAACCCTAACCCTAATCACAACCCTAACCCTAACCCTAACCCTAATTGCAACCCTAACCCTAACCCTAACCCTAATTGCAACCCTAACCCATATTAGGGATTAATTGGAATAACTCCGCGCTGCTTGCTCGAAATGTGCTGAAATTCGTTGTGGTTGTGTGGCAGGCCACCTTTTATTAATCATGAAATGCACAAGTCTCTAGGACTTTCAGAAGAAAAGTTATTCAAAAATATCTTGTACTTTTTTTTATAGATTTGGTGGTTTCACCATTTCCGAAGGTCGTAGAAGCTCGGGGATGGTCCCAATGGATCGGGCAGAGCCACATTAGTGGAGATGGAACCAACTTCCAAGTCTCTATGACCTTCAGAAAAAAAGTTATTGAACAATATCTTGAACTCCTATAGGTTTTCATCTCTAACCCTAACCCTAATCACAACCAAAAAATCAAACACTAATCACAACCCTAACCCTACCCCTTCCAAAGGTCGTAGAAGCTCGGGGGTGGTGCCAATGGATCGGGCATAGCCACATTAGTGGAGATGGAACCAACTTCCAAGTCTCTATGACCTACAGAAAAAAAGTTATTGAAGAATATCTTGAGCTCCAATGGGTATTCATCCCTAACCCTAACCCTAATAGCAACCCTAACCCTAACCCTAATCACAACCCTAACCCTAACCCTAATTGCAACCCTAACCCTAACCCTAACCCTAATTGCAACCCTAACCCATATTAGGGATTAATTGGAATAACTCCGCGCTGCTTGCTCGAAATGTGCTGAAATTCGTTGTGGTTGTGTGGCAGGCCACCTTTTATTAATCATGAAATGCACAAGTCTCTAGGACTTTCAGAAGAAAAGTTATTCAAAAATATCTTGTACTTTTTTTTATAGATTTGGTGGTTTCACCATTTCCGAAGGTCGTAGAAGCTCGGGGATGGTCCCAATGGATCGGGCAGAGCCACATTAGTGGAGATGGAACCAACTTCCAAGTCTCTATGACCTTCAGAAAAAAAGTTATTGAACAATATCTTGAACTCCTATAGGTTTTCATCTCTAACCCTAACCCTAATCACAACCAAAAAATCAAACACTAATCACAACCCTAACCCTACCCCTTCCAAAGGTCGTAGAAGCTCGGGGGTGGTGCCAATGGATCGGGCATAGCCACATTAGTGGAGATGGAACCAACTTCCAAGTCTCTATGACCTACAGAAAAAAAGTTATTGAAGAATATCTTGAGCTCCAATGGGTATTCATCCCTAACCCTAACCCTAATAGCAACCCTAACCCTAACCCTAATCACAACCCTAACCCTAACCCTAATTGCAACCCTAACCCTAACCCTAACCCTAATTGCAACCCTAACCCATATTAGGGATTAATTGGAATAACTCCGCGCTGCTTGCTCGAAATGTGCTGAAATTCGTTGTGGTTGTGTGGCAGGCCACCTTTTATTAATCATGAAATGCACAAGTCTCTAGGACTTTCAGAAGAAAAGTTATTCAAAAATATCTTGTACTTTTTTTTATAGATTTGGTGGTTTCACCATTTCCGAAGGTCGTAGAAGCTCGGGGATGGTCCCAATGGATCGGGCAGAGCCACATTAGTGGAGATGGAACCAACTTCCAAGTCTCTATGACCTTCAGAAAAAAAGTTATTGAACAATATCTTGAACTCCTATAGGTTTTCATCTCTAACCCTAACCCTAATCACAACCAAAAAATCAAACACTAATCACAACCCTAACCCTACCCCTTCCAAAGGTCGTAGAAGCTCGGGGGTGGTGCCAATGGATCGGGCATAGCCACATTAGTGGAGATGGAACCAACTTCCAAGTCTCTATGACCTACAGAAAAAAAGTTATTGAAGAATATCTTGAGCTCCAATGGGTATTCATCCCTAACCCTAACCCTAATAGCAACCCTAACCCTAACCCTAATTGCAACCCTAACCCTAACCCTAACCCTAATTGCAACCCTAACCCATATTAGGGATTAATTGGAATAACTCCGCGCTGCTTGCTCGAAACGTGCTGAAATTTGGTGTGGTTGTGTGTCAGGCCACCCTTTATTAATCATGAAATGCACAAGTCTCTAGGACTTTCAGAAGAAAAGTTATTCAAAAATATCTTGTACTTTTTTTTATAGATTTGGTGGTTTCACCATTTGTGAAGGTCTTAGAAGCTCGGGGATGGTCCCAATGGATCGGGCAGAGTCACATTAGTGGAGATGGAACCAACTTCCAAGTCTCTATGACCTTCAGAAAAAAAGTTATTGAACAATATCTTGAACTCCTATATGTTTTCATCCCTAACCCTAACCCTAATCACAACCAAAAAATCAAACACTAATCACAAACCTAACCCTACCCCTTCCAAAGGTCGTAGAAGCTCGGGGGTGGTACCAATGGATCGGGCATAGCCACATTAGTGGAGATGGAACCAACTTCCAAGTCTCTATGACTTACAGAAAAAAAGTTATTGAAGAATATCTTGAGCTCCAATGGGTATTCATCCCTAACCCTAACCCTAATAGCAACCCTAACCCTAACCCTAATCACAACCCTAACCCTAACCCTAATTGCAACCCTAACCCTAACCCTAACCCTAATTGCAACCCTAACCCATATTAGGGATTAATTGGAATAACTCCGCGCTGCTTGCTCGAAATGTGCT
This sequence comes from Paralichthys olivaceus, assembly GCF_024713975.1. NCBI lineage: Eukaryota > Metazoa > Chordata > Actinopteri > Pleuronectiformes > Paralichthyidae > Paralichthys > Paralichthys olivaceus. The sequence goes on from NC_091094.1 coordinate 14,094,830, forward strand.
GAAATTCGTTGTGGTTGTGTGGCAGGCCACCTTTTATTAATCATGAAATGCACAAGTCTCTAGGACTTTCAGAAGAAAAGTTATTCAAAAATATCTTGTACTTTTTTTTATAGATTTGGTGGTTTCACCATTTCCGAAGGTCGTAGAAGCTCGGGGATGGTCCCAATGGATCGGGCAGAGCCACATTAGTGGAGATGGAACCAACTTCCAAGTCTCTATGACCTTCAGAAAAAAAGTTATTGAACAATATCTTGAACTCCTATAGGTTTTCATCTCTAACCCTAACCCTAATCACAACCAAAAAATCAAACACTAATCACAACCCTAACCCTACCCCTTCCAAAGGTCGTAGAAGCTCGGGGGTGGTGCCAATGGATCGGGCATAGCCACATTAGTGGAGATGGAACCAACTTCCAAGTCTCTATGACCTACAGAAAAAAAGTTATTGAAGAATATCTTGAGCTCCAATGGGTATTCATCCCTAACCCTAACCCTAATAGCAACCCTAACCCTAACCCTAATTGCAACCCTAACCCTAACCCTAACCCTAATTGCAACCCTAACCCATATTAGGGATTAATTGGAATAACTCCGCGCTGCTTGCTCGAAACGTGCTGAAATTCGGTGTGGTTGTGTGGCAGGCCACCCTTTATTAATCATGAAATGCACAAGTCTCTAGGACTTTCAGAAGAAAAGTTATTCAAAAATATCTTGTACTTTTTTTTTATAGATTTGGTGGTTTCACCATTTCCGAAGGTCGTAGAAGCTCGGGGATGGTCCCAATGGATCGGGCAGAGCCACATTAGTGGAGATGGAACCAACTTCCAAGTCTCTATGACCTTCAGAAAAAAAGTTATTGAACAATATCTTGAACTCCTATAGGTTTTCATCCCTAACCCTAACCCTAATCACAACCAAAAAATCAAACACTAATCACAACCCTAACCCTACCCCTTCCAAAGGTCGTAGAAGCTCGGGGGTGGTACCAATGGATCGGGCATAGCCACATTAGTGGAGATGGAACCAACTTCCAAGTCTCTATGACCTACAGAAAAAAAGTTATTGAAGAATATCTTGAGCTCCAATGGGTATTCATCCCTAACCCTAACCCTAATCACAACCCTAACCCTAACCCTAACCCTAATTGCAACCCTAACCCTAACCCTAACCCTAATTGCAACCCTAACCCATATTAGGGATTAATTGGAATAACTCCGCGCTGCTTGCTCGAAATGTGCTGAAATTCGTTGTGGTTGTGTGGCAGGCCACCTTTTATTAATCATGAAATGCACAAGTCTCTAGGACTTTCAGAAGAAAAGTTATTCAAAAATATCTTGTACTTTTTTTTATAGATTTGGTGGTTTCACCATTTCCGAAGGTCGTAGAAGCTCGGGGATGGTCCCAATGGATCGGGCAGAGCCACATTAGTGGAGATGGAACCAACTTCCAAGTCTCTATGACCTTCAGAAAAAAAGTTATTGAACAATATCTTGAACTCCTATAGGTTTTCATCTCTAACCCTAACCCTAATCACAACCAAAAAATCAAACACTAATCACAACCCTAACCCTACCCCTTCCAAAGGTCGTAGAAGCTCGGGGGTGGTGCCAATGGATCGGGCATAGCCACATTAGTGGAGATGGAACCAACTTCCAAGTCTCTATGACCTACAGAAAAAAAGTTATTGAAGAATATCTTGAGCTCCAATGGGTATTCATCCCTAACCCTAACCCTAATAGCAACCCTAACCCTAACCCTAATTGCAACCCTAACCCTAACCCTAACCCTAATTGCAACCCTAACCCATATTAGGGATTAATTGGAATAACTCCGCGCTGCTTGCTCGAAACGTGCTGAAATTCGGTGTGGTTGTGTGGCAGGCCACCCTTTATTAATCATGAAATGCACAAGTCTCTAGGACTTTCAGAAGAAAAGTTATTCAAAAATATCTTGTACTTTTTTTTATAGATTTGGTGGTTTCACCATTTCCGAAGGTCGTAGAAGCTCGGGGATGGTCCCAATGGATCGGGCAGAGCCACATTAGTGGAGATGGAACCAACTTCCAAGTCTCTATGACCTTCAGAAAAAAAGTTATTGAACAATATCTTGAACTCCTATAGGTTTTCATCCCTAACCCTAACCCTAATCACAACCAAAAAATCAAACACTAATCACAACCCTAACCCTACCCCTTCCAAAGGTCGTAGAAGCTCGGGGGTGGTACCAATGGATCGGGCATAGCCACATTAGTGGAGATGGAACCAACTTCCAAGTCTCTATGACCTACAGAAAAAAAGTTATTGAAGAATATCTTGAGCTCCAATGGGTATTCATCCCTAACCCTAACCCTAATAGCAACCCTAACCCTAACCCTAATCACAACCCTAACCCTAACCCTAATTGCAACCCTAACCCTAACCCTAACCCTAATTGCAACCCTAACCCATATTAGGGATTAATTGGAATAACTCCGCGCTGCTTGCTCGAAATGTGCTGAAATTCGTTGTGGTTGTGTGGCAGGCCACCTTTTATTAATCATGAAATGCACAAGTCTCTAGGACTTTCAGAAGAAAAGTTATTCAAAAATATCTTGTACTTTTTTTTATAGATTTGGTGGTTTCACCATTTCCGAAGGTCGTAGAAGCTCGGGGATGGTCCCAATGGATCGGGCAGAGCCACATTAGTGGAGATGGAACCAACTTCCAAGTCTCTATGACCTTCAGAAAAAAAGTTATTGAACAATATCTTGAACTCCTATAGGTTTTCATCTCTAACCCTAACCCTAATCACAACCAAAAAATCAAACACTAATCACAACCCTAACCCTACCCCTTCCAAAGGTCGTAGAAGCTCGGGGGTGGTGCCAATGGATCGGGCATAGCCACATTAGTGGAGATGGAACCAACTTCCAAGTCTCTATGACCTACAGAAAAAAAGTTATTGAAGAATATCTTGAGCTCCAATGGGTATTCATCCCTAACCCTAACCCTAATAGCAACCCTAACCCTAACCCTAATTGCAACCCTAACCCTAACCCTAACCCTAATTGCAACCCTAACCCATATTAGGGATTAATTGGAATAACTCCGCGCTGCTTGCTCGAAACGTGCTGAAATTCGGTGTGGTTGTGTGGCAGGCCACCCTTTATTAATCATGAAATGCACAAGTCTCTAGGACTTTCAGAAGAAAAGTTATTCAAAAATATCTTGTACTTTTTTTTATAGATTTGGTGGTTTCACCATTTCCGAAGGTCGTAGAAGCTCGGGGATGGTCCCAATGGATCGGGCAGAGCCACATTAGTGGAGATGGAACCAACTTCCAAGTCTCTATGACCTTCAGAAAAAAAGTTATTGAACAATATCTTGAACTCCTATAGGTTTTCATCCCTAACCCTAACCCTAATCACAACCAAAAAATCAAACACTAATCACAACCCTAACCCTACCCCTTCCAAAGGTCGTAGAAGCTCGGGGGTGGTACCAATGGATCGGGCATAGCCACATTAGTGGAGATGGAACCAACTTCCAAGTCTCTATGACCTACAGAAAAAAAGTTATTGAAGAATATCTTGAGCTCCAATGGGTATTCATCCCTAACCCTAACCCTAATAGCAACCCTAACCCTAACCCTAATCACAACCCTAACCCTAACCCTAATTGCAACCCTAACCCTAACCCTAACCCTAATTGCAACCCTAACCCATATTAGGGATTAATTGGAATAACTCCGCGCTGCTTGCTCGAAATGTGCTGAAATTCGTTGTGGTTGTGTGGCAGGCCACCTTTTATTAATCATGAAATGCACAAGTCTCTAGGACTTTCAGAAGAAAAGTTATTCAAAAATATCTTGTACTTTTTTTTATAGATTTGGTGGTTTCACCATTTCCGAAGGTCGTAGAAGCTCGGGGATGGTCCCAATGGATCGGGCAGAGCCACATTAGTGGAGATGGAACCAACTTCCAAGTCTCTATGACCTTCAGAAAAAAAGTTATTGAACAATATCTTGAACTCCTATAGGTTTTCATCTCTAACCCTAACCCTAATCACAACCAAAAAATCAAACACTAATCACAACCCTAACCCTACCCCTTCCAAAGGTCGTAGAAGCTCGGGGGTGGTGCCAATGGATCGGGCATAGCCACATTAGTGGAGATGGAACCAACTTCCAAGTCTCTATGACCTACAGAAAAAAAGTTATTGAAGAATATCTTGAGCTCCAATGGGTATTCATCCCTAACCCTAACCCTAATAGCAACCCTAACCCTAACCCTAATTGCAACCCTAACCCTAACCCTAACCCTAATTGCAACCCTAACCCATATTAGGGATTAATTGGAATAACTCCGCGCTGCTTGCTCGAAACGTGCTGAAATTTGGTGTGGTTGTGTGTCAGGCCACCCTTTATTAATCATGAAATGCACAAGTCTCTAGGACTTTCAGAAGAAAAGTTATTCAAAAATATCTTGTACTTTTTTTTATAGATTTGGTGGTTTCACCATTTGTGAAGGTCTTAGAAGCTCGGGGATGGTCCCAATGGATCGGGCAGAGTCACATTAGTGGAGATGGAACCAACTTCCAAGTCTCTATGACCTTCAGAAAAAAAGTTATTGAACAATATCTTGAACTCCTATATGTTTTCATCCCTAACCCTAACCCTAATCACAACCAAAAAATCAAACACTAATCACAAACCTAACCCTACCCCTTCCAAAGGTCGTAGAAGCTCGGGGGTGGTACCAATGGATCGGGCATAGCCACATTAGTGGAGATGGAACCAACTTCCAAGTCTCTATGACTTACAGAAAAAAAGTTATTGAAGAATATCTTGAGCTCCAATGGGTATTCATCCCTAACCCTAACCCTAATAGCAACCCTAACCCTAACCCTAATCACAACCCTAACCCTAACCCTAATTGCAACCCTAACCCTAACCCTAACCCTAATTGCAACCCTAACCCATATTAGGGATTAATTGGAATAACTCCGCGCTGCTTGCTCGAAACGTGCTGAAATTTGGTGTGGTTGTGTGGCAGGGCACCCTTTATTAATCATGAAATGCACAAGTCTCTAGGACTTTCAGAAGAAAAGTTATTCAAAAATATCTTGTACTTTATTTTATAGATTTGGTGGTTTCACCATTTCCGAAGGTCGTAGAAGCTCGGGGATGGTCCCAATGGATCGGGCAGAGCCACATTAGTGGAGATGGAACCAACTTCCAAGTCTCTATGACCTTCAGAAAAAAAGTTATTGAACAATATCTTGAACTCCTATAGGTTTTCATCCCTAACCCTAACCCTAATCACAACCAAAAAATCAAACACTAATCACAACCCTAACCCTACCCCTTCCAAAGGTCGTAGAAGCTCGGGGGTGGTACCAATGGATCGGGCATAGCCACATTAGTGGAGATGGAACCAACTTCCAAGTCTCTATGACCTACAGAAAAAAAGTTATTGAAGAATATCTTGAGCTCCAATGGGTATTCATCCCTAACCCTAACCCTAATAGCAACCCTAACCCTAACCCTAATCACAACCCTAACCCTAACCCTAATTGCAACCCTAACCCTAACCCTAACCCTAATTGCAACCCTAACCCATATTAGGGATTAATTGGAATAACTCCGCGCTGCTTGCTCGAAATGTGCTGAAATTCGTTGTGGTTGTGTGGCAGGCCACCTTTTATTAATCATGAAATGCACAAGTCTCTAGGACTTTCAGAAGAAAAGTTATTCAAAAATATCTTGTACTTTTTTTTATAGATTTGGTGGTTTCACCATTTCCGAAGGTCGTAGAAGCTCGGGGATGGTCCCAATGGATCGGGCAGAGCCACATTAGTGGAGATGGAACCAACTTCCAAGTCTCTATGACCTTCAGAAAAAAAGTTATTGAACAATATCTTGAACTCCTATAGGTTTTCATCTCTAACCCTAACCCTAATCACAACCAAAAAATCAAACACTAATCACAACCCTAACCCTACCCCTTCCAAAGGTCGTAGAAGCTCGGGGGTGGTGCCAATGGATCGGGCATAGCCACATTAGTGGAGATGGAACCAACTTCCAAGTCTCTATGACCTACAGAAAAAAAGTTATTGAAGAATATCTTGAGCTCCAATGGGTATTCATCCCTAACCCTAACCCTAATAGCAACCCTAACCCTAACCCTAATTGCAACCCTAACCCTAACCCTAACCCTAATTGCAACCCTAACCCATATTAGGGATTAATTGGAATAACTCCGCGCTGCTTGCTCGAAACGTGCTGAAATTTGGTGTGGTTGTGTGTCAGGCCACCCTTTATTAATCATGAAATGCACAAGTCTCTAGGACTTTCAGAAGAAAAGTTATTCAAAAATATCTTGTACTTTTTTTTATAGATTTGGTGGTTTCACCATTTGTGAAGGTCTTAGAAGCTCGGGGATGGTCCCAATGGATCGGGCAGAGTCACATTAGTGGAGATGGAACCAACTTCCAAGTCTCTATGACCTTCAGAAAAAAAGTTATTGAACAATATCTTGAACTCCTATATGTTTTCATCCCTAACCCTAACCCTAATCACAACCAAAAAATCAAACACTAATCACAAACCTAACCCTACCCCTTCCAAAGGTCGTAGAAGCTCGGGGGTGGTACCAATGGATCGGGCATAGCCACATTAGTGGAGATGGAACCAACTTCCAAGTCTCTATGACTTACAGAAAAAAAGTTATTGAAGAATATCTTGAGCTACAATGGGTATTCATCCCTAACCCTAACCCTAATAGCAACCCTAACCCTAACCCTAATCACAACCCTAACCCTAACCCTAATTGCAACCCTAACCCTAACCCTAACCCTAATTGCAACCCTAACCCATATTAGGGATTAATTGGAATAACTCCGCGCTGCTTGCTCGAAACGTGCTGAAATTTGGTGTGGTTGTGTGGCAGGGCACCCTTTATTAATCATGAAATGCACAAGTCTCTAGGACTTTCAGAAGAAAAGTTATTCAAAAATATCTTGTACTTTATTTTATAGATTTGGTGGTTTCACCATTTCCGAAGGTCGTAGAAGCTCGGGGATGGTCCCAATGGATCGGGCAGAGCCACATTAGTGGAGATGGAACCAACTTCCAAGTCTCTATGACCTTCAGAAAAAAAGTTATTGAACAATATCTTGAACTCCTATAGGTTTTCATCCCTAACCCTAACCCTAATCACAACCAAAAAATCAAACACTAATCACAACCCTAACCCTACCCCTTCCAAAGGTCGTAGAAGCTCGGGGGTGGTACCAATGGATCGGGCATAGCCACATTAGTGGAGATGGAACCAACTTCCAAGTCTCTATGACCTACAGAAAAAAAGTTATTGAAGAATATCTTGAGCTCCAATGGGTATTCATCCCTAACCCTAACCCTAATAGCAACCCTAACCCTAACCCTAATCACAACCCTAACCCTAACCCTAATTGCAACCCTAACCCTAACCCTAATTGCAACCCTAACCCATATTAGGGATTAATTGGAATAACTCTGCGCTGCTTGCTCGAAATGTGCTGAAATTCGTTGTGGTTGTGTGGCAGGCCACCTTTTATTAATCATGAAATGCACAAGTCTCTAGGACTTTCAGAAGAAAAGTTATTCAAAAATATCTTGTACTTTTTTTTATAGATTTGGTGGTTTCACCATTTCCGAAGGTCTTAGAAGCTCGGGGATGGTCCCAATGGATCGGGCAGAGTCACATTAGTGGAGATGGAACCAACTTCCAAGTCTCTATGACCTTCAGAAAAAAAGTTATTGAACAATATCTTGAACTCCTATATGTTTTCATCCCTAACCCTAACCCTAATCACAACCAAAAAATCAAACACTAATCACAAACCTAACCCTACCCCTTCCAAAGGTCGTAGAAGCTCGGGGGTGGTACCAATGGATCGGGCATAGCCACATTAGTGGAGATGGAACCAACTTCCAAGTCTCTATGACTTACAGAAAAAAAGTTATTGAAGAATATCTTGAGCTACAATGGGTATTCATCCCTAACCCTAACCCTAATAGCAACCCTAACCCTAACCCTAATCACAACCCTAACCCTAACCCTAATTGCAACCCTAACCCTAACCCTAACCCTAATTGCAACCCTAACCCATATTAGGGATTAATTGGAATAACTCCGCGCTGCTTGCTCGAAACGTGCTGAAATTTGGTGTGGTTGTGTGGCAGGGCACCCTTTATTAATCATGAAATGCACAAGTCTCTAGGACTTTCAGAAGAAAAGTTATTCAAAAATATCTTGTACTTTATTTTATAGATTTGGTGGTTTCACCATTTCCGAAGGTCGTAGAAGCTCGGGGATGGTCCCAATGGATCGGGCAGAGCCACATTAGTGGAGATGGAACCAACTTCCAAGTCTCTATGACCTTCAGAAAAAAAGTTATTGAACAATATCTTGAACTCCTATAGGTTTTCATCCCTAACCCTAACCCTAATCACAACCAAAAAATCAAACACTAATCACAACCCTAACCCTACCCCTTCCAAAGGTCGTAGAAGCTCGGGGGTGGTACCAATGGATCGGGCATAGCCACATTAGTGGAGATGGAACCAACTTCCAAGTCTCTATGACCTACAGAAAAAAAGTTATTGAAGAATATCTTGAGCTCCAATGGGTATTCATCCCTAACCCTAACCCTAATAGCAACCCTAACCCTAACCCTAATCACAACCCTAACCCTAACCCTAATTGCAACCCTAACCCTAACCCTAACCCTAATTGCAACCCTAACCCATATTAGGGATTAATTGGAATAACTCTGCGCTGCTTGCTCGAAATGTGCTGAAATTCGTTGTGGTTGTGTGGCAGGCCACCTTTTATTAATCATGAAATGCACAAGTCTCTAGGACTTTCAGAAGAAAAGTTATTCAAAAATATCTTGTACTTTTTTTTATAGATTTGGTGGTTTCACCATTTCCGAAGGTCGTAGAAGCTCGGGGATGGTCCCAATGGATCGGGCAGAGCCACATTAGTGGAGATGGAACCAACTTCCAAGTCTCTATGACCTTCAGAAAAAAAGTTATTGAACAATATCTTGAACTCCTATAGGTTTTCATCTCTAACCCTAACCCTAATCACAACCAAAAAATCAAACACTAATCACAACCCTAACCCTACCCCTTCCAAAGGTCGTAGAAGCTCGGGGGTGGTGCCAATGGATCGGGCATAGCCACATTAGTGGAGATGGAACCAACTTCCAAGTCTCTATGACCTACAGAAAAAAAGTTATTGAAGAATATCTTGAGCTCCAATGGGTATTCATCCCTAACCCTAACCCTAATAGCAACCCTAACCCTAACCCTAATTGCAACCCTAACCCTAACCCTAATTGCAACCCTAACCCATATTAGGGATTAATTGGAATAACTCCGCGCTGCTTGCTCGAAACGTGCTGAAATTTGGTGTGGTTGTGTGTCAGGCCACCCTTTATTAATCATGAAATGCACAAGTCTCTAGGACTTTCAGAAGAAAAGTTATTCAAAAATATCTTGTACTTTTTTTTATAGATTTGGTGGTTTCACCATTTGTGAAGGTCTTAGAAGCTCGGGGATGGTCCCAATGGATCGGGCAGAGTCACATTAGTGGAGATGGAACCAACTTCCAAGTCTCTATGACCTTCAGAAAAAAAGTTATTGAACAATATCTTGAACTCCTATATGTTTTCATCCCTAACCCTAACCCTAATCACAACCAAAAAATCAAACACTAATCACAAACCTAACCCTACCCCTTCCAAAGGTCGTAGAAGCTCGGGGGTGGTACCAATGGATCGGGCATAGCCACATTAGTGGAGATGGAACCAACTTCCAAGTCTCTATGACTTACAGAAAAAAAGTTATTGAAGAATATCTTGAGCTACAATGGGTATTCATCCCTAACCCTAACCCTAATAGCAACCCTAACCCTAACCCTAATCACAACCCTAACCCTAACCCTAATTGCAACCCTAACCCTAACCCTAACCCTAATTGCAACCCTAACCCATATTAGGGATTAATTGGAATAACTCCGCGCTGCTTGCTCGAAACGTGCTGAAATTTGGTGTGGTTGTGTGGCAGGGCACCCTTTATTAATCATGAAATGCACAAGTCTCTAGGACTTTCAGAAGAAAAGTTATTCAAAAATATCTTGTACTTTATTTTATAGATTTGGTGGTTTCACCATTTCCGAAGGTCGTAGAAGCTCGGGGATGGTCCCAATGGATCGGGCAGAGCCACATTAGTGGAGATGGAACCAACTTCCAAGTCTCTATGACCTTCAGAAAAAAAGTTATTGAACAATATCTTGAACTCCTATAGGTTTTCATCCCTAACCCTAACCCTAATCACAACCAAAAAATCAAACACTAATCACAACCCTAACCCTACCCCTTCCAAAGGTCGTAGAAGCTCGGGGGTGGTACCAATGGATCGGGCATAGCCACATTAGTGGAGATGGAACCAACTTCCAAGTCTCTATGACCTACAGAAAAAAAGTTATTGAAGAATATCTTGAGCTCCAATGGGTATTCATCCCTAACCCTAACCCTAATAGCAACCCTAACCCTAACCCTAATCACAACCCTAACCCTAACCCTAATTGCAACCCTAACCCTAACCCTAACCCTAATTGCAACCCTAACCCATATTAGGGATTAATTGGAATAACTCCGCGCTGCTTGCTCGAAATGTGCTGAAATTCGTTGTGGTTGTGTGGCAGGCCACCTTTTATTAATCATGAAATGCACAAGTCTCTAGGACTTTCAGAAGAAAAGTTATTCAAAAATATCTTGTACTTTTTTTTATAGATTTGGTGGTTTCACCATTTCCGAAGGTCGTAGAAGCTCGGGGATGGTCCCAATGGATCGGGCAGAGCCACATTAGTGGAGATGGAACCAACTTCCAAGTCTCTATGACCTTCAGAAAAAAAGTTATTGAACAATATCTTGAACTCCTATAGGTTTTCATCTCTAACCCTAACCCTAATCACAACCAAAAAATCAAACACTAATCACAACCCTAACCCTACCCCTTCCAAAGGTCGTAGAAGCTCGGGGGTGGTGCCAATGGATCGGGCATAGCCACATTAGTGGAGATGGAACCAACTTCCAAGTCTCTATGACCTACCGAAAAAAAGTTATTGAAGAATATCTTGAGCTCCAATGGGTATTCATCCCTAACCCTAACCCTAATAGCAACCCTAACCCTAACCCTAATTGCAACCCTAACCCTAACCCTAACCCTAATTGCAACCCTAACCCATATTAGGGATTAATTGGAATAACTCCGCGCTGCTTGCTCGAAACGTGCTGAAATTCGGTGTGGTTGTGTGGCAGGCCACCCTTTATTAATCATGAAATGCACAAGTCTCTAGGACTTTCAGAAGAAAAGTTATTCAAAAATATCTTGTACTTTTTTTTATAGATTTGGTGGTTTCACCATTTGTGAAGGTCTTAGAAGCTCGGGGATGGTCCCAATGGATCGGGCAGAGTCACATTAGTGGAGATGGAACCAACTTCCAAGTCTCTATGACCTTCAGAAAAAAAGTTATTGAACAATATCTTGAACTCCTATATGTTTTCATCCCTAACCCTAACCCTAATCACAACCAAAAAATCAAACACTAATCACAAACCTAACCCTACCCCTTCCAAAGGTCGTAGAAGCTCGGGGGTGGTACCAATGGATCGGGCATAGCCACATTAGTGGAGATGGAACCAACTTCCAAGTCTCTATGACTTACAGAAAAAAAGTTATTGAAGAATATCTTGAGCTACAATGGGTATTCATCCCTAACCCTAACCCTAATAGCAACCCTAACCCTAACCCTAATCACAACCCTAACCCTAACCCTAATTGCAACCCTAACCCTAACCCTAACCCTAATTGCAACCCTAACCCATATTAGGGATTAATTGGAATAACTCCGCGCTGCTTGCTCGAAACGTGCTGAAATTTGGTGTGGTTGTGTGGCAGGGCACCCTTTATTAATCATGAAATGCACAAGTCTCTAGGACTTTCAGAAGAAAAGTTATTCAAAAATATCTTGTACTTTATTTTATAGATTTGGTGGTTTCACCATTTCCGAAGGTCGTAGAAGCTCGGGGATGGTCCCAATGGATCGGGCAGAGCCACATTAGTGGAGATGGAACCAACTTCCAAGTCTCTATGACCTTCAGAAAAAAAGTTATTGAACAATATCTTGAACTCCTATAGGTTTTCATCCCTAACCCTAACCCTAATCACAACCAAAAAATCAAACACTAATCACAACCCTAACCCTACCCCTTCCAAAGGTCGTAGAAGCTCGGGGGTGGTACCAATGGATCGGGCATAGCCACATTAGTGGAGATGGAACCAACTTCCAAGTCTCTATGACCTACAGAAAAAAAGTTATTGAAGAATATCTTGAGCTCCAATGGGTATTCATCCCTAACCCTAACCCTAATAGCAACCCTAACCCTAACCCTAATCACAACCCTAACCCTAACCCTAATTGCAACCCTAACCCTAACCCTAACCCTAATTGCAACCCTAACCCATATTAGGGATTAATTGGAATAACTCCGCGCTGCTTGCTCGAAATGTGCTGAAATTCGTTGTGGTTGTGTGGCAGGCCACCTTTTATTAATCATGAAATGCACAAGTCTCTAGGACTTTCAGAAGAAAAGTTATTCAAAAATATCTTGTACTTTTTTTTATAGATTTGGTGGTTTCACCATTTCCGAAGGTCGTAGAAGCTCGGGGATGGTCCCAATGGATCGGGCAGAGCCACATTAGTGGAGATGGAACCAACTTCCAAGTCTCTATGACCTTCAGAAAAAAAGTTATTGAACAATATCTTGAACTCCTATAGGTTTTCATCTCTAACCCTAACCCTAATCACAACCAAAAAATCAAACACTAATCACAACCCTAACCCTACCCCTTCCAAAGGTCGTAGAAGCTCGGGGGTGGTGCCAATGGATCGGGCATAGCCACATTAGTGGAGATGGAACCAACTTCCAAGTCTCTATGACCTACCGAAAAAAAGTTATTGAAGAATATCTTGAGCTCCAATGGGTATTCATCCCTAACCCTAACCCTAATAGCAACCCTAACCCTAACCCTAATTGCAACCCTAACCCTAACCCTAACCCTAATTGCAACCCTAACCCATATTAGGGATTAATTGGAATAACTCCGCGCTGCTTGCTCGAAACGTGCTGAAATTCGGTGTGGTTGTGTGGCAGGCCACCCTTTATTAATCATGAAATGCACAAGTCTCTAGGACTTTCAGAAGAAAAGTTATTCAAAAATATCTTGTACTTTTTTTTATAGATTTGGTGGTTTCACCATTTCCGAAGGTCGTAGAAGCTCGGGGATGGTCCCAATGGATCGGGCAGAGCCACATTAGTGGAGATGGAACCAACTTCCAAGTCTCTATGACCTTCAGAAAAAAAGTTATTGAACAATATCTTGAACTCCTATAGGTTTTCATCCCTAACCCTAACCCTAATCACAACCAAAAAATCAAACACTAATCACAACCCTAACCCTACCCCTTCCAAAGGTCGTAGAAGCTCGGGGGTGGTACCAATGGATCGGGCATAGCCACATTAGTGGAGATGGAACCAACTTCCAAGTCTCTATGACCTACAGAAAAAAAGTTATTGAAGAATATCTTGAGCTCCAATGGGTATTCATCCCTAACCCTAACCCTAATAGCAACCCTAACCCTAACCCTAATCACAACCCTAACCCTAACCCTAACCCTAATTGCAACCCTAACCCTACCCCTAACCCTAATTGCAACCCTAACCCATATTAGGGATTAATTGGAATAACTCCGCGCTGCTTGCTCGAAATGTGCTGAAATTCGTTGTGGTTGTGTGGCAGGCCACCTTTTATTAATCATGAAATGCACAAGTCTCTAGGACTTTCAGAAGAAAAGTTATTCAAAAATATCTTGTACTTTTTTTTATAGATTTGGTGGTTTCACCATTTCCGAAGGTCGTAGAAGCTCGGGGATGGTCCCAATGGATCGGGCAGAGCCACATTAGTGGAGATGGAACCAACTTCCAAGTCTCTATGACCTTCAGAAAAAAAGTTATTGAACAATATCTTGAACTCCTATAGGTTTTCATCTCTAACCCTAACCCTAATCACAACCAAAAAATCAAACACTAATCACAACCCTAACCCTACCCCTTCCAAAGGTCGTAGAAGCTCGGGGGTGGTGCCAATGGATCGGGCATAGCCACATTAGTGGAGATGGAACCAACTTCCAAGTCTCTATGACCTACAGAAAAAAAGTTATTGAAGAATATCTTGAGCTCCAATGGGTATTCATCCCTAACCCTAACCCTAATAGCAACCCTAACCCTAACCCTAATTGCAACCCTAACCCTAACCCTAACCCTAATTGCAACCCTAACCCATATTAGGGATTAATTGGAATAACTCCGCGCTGCTTGCTCGAAACGTGCTGAAATTCGGTGTGGTTGTGTGGCAGGCCACCCTTTATTAATCATGAAATGCACAAGTCTCTAGGACTTTCAGAAGAAAAGTTATTCAAAAATATCTTGTACTTTTTTTTATAGATTTGGTGGTTTCACCATTTCCGAAGGTCGTAGAAGCTCGGGGATGGTCCCAATGGATCGGGCAGAGCCACATTAGTGGAGATGGAACCAACTTCCAAGTCTCTATGACCTTCAGAAAAAAAGTTATTGAACAATATCTTGAACTCCTATAGGTTTTCATCCCTAACCCTAACCCTAATCACAACCAAAAAATCAAACACTAATCACAACCCTAACCCTACCCCTTCCAAAGGTCGTAGAAGCTCGGGGGTGGTACCAATGGATCGGGCATAGCCACATTAGTGGAGATGGAACCAACTTCCAAGTCTCTATGACCTACAGAAAAAAAGTTATTGAAGAATATCTTGAGCTCCAATGGGTATTCATCCCTAACCCTAACCCTAATAGCAACCCTAACCCTAACCCTAATCACAACCCTAACCCTAACCCTAATTGCAACCCTAACCCTAACCCTAACCCTAATTGCAACCCTAACCCATATTAGGGATTAATTGGAATAACTCCGCGCTGCTTGCTCGAAATGTGCTGAAATTCGTTGTGGTTGTGTGGCAGGCCACCTTTTATTAATCATGAAATGCACAAGTCTCTAGGACTTTCAGAAGAAAAGTTATTCAAAAATATCTTGTACTTTTTTTTATAGATTTGGTGGTTTCACCATTTCCGAAGGTCGTAGAAGCTCGGGGATGGTCCCAATGGATCGGGCAGAGCCACATTAGTGGAGATGGAACCAACTTCCAAGTCTCTATGACCTTCAGAAAAAAAGTTATTGAACAATATCTTGAACTCCTATAGGTTTTCATCTCTAACCCTAACCCTAATCACAACCAAAAAATCAAACACTAATCACAACCCTAACCCTACCCCTTCCAAAGGTCGTAGAAGCTCGGGGGTGGTGCCAATGGATCGGGCATAGCCACATTAGTGGAGATGGAACCAACTTCCAAGTCTCTATGACCTACAGAAAAAAAGTTATTGAAGAATATCTTGAGCTCCAATGGGTATTCATCCCTAACCCTAACCCTAATAGCAACCCTAACCCTAACCCTAATTGCAACCCTAACCCTAACCCTAACCCTAATTGCAACCCTAACCCATATTAGGGATTAATTGGAATAACTCCGCGCTGCTTGCTCGAAACGTGCTGAAATTTGGTGTGGTTGTGTGTCAGGCCACCCTTTATTAATCATGAAATGCACAAGTCTCTAGGACTTTCAGAAGAAAAGTTATTCAAAAATATCTTGTACTTTTTTTTATAGATTTGGTGGTTTCACCATTTGTGAAGGTCTTAGAAGCTCGGGGATGGTCCCAATGGATCGGGCAGAGTCACATTAGTGGAGATGGAACCAACTTCCAAGTCTCTATGACCTTCAGAAAAAAAGTTATTGAACAATATCTTGAACTCCTATATGTTTTCATCCCTAACCCTAACCCTAATCACAACCAAAAAATCAAACACTAATCACAAACCTAACCCTACCCCTTCCAAAGGTCGTAGAAGCTCGGGGGTGGTACCAATGGATCGGGCATAGCCACATTAGTGGAGATGGAACCAACTTCCAAGTCTCTATGACTTACAGAAAAAAAGTTATTGAAGAATATCTTGAGCTCCAATGGGTATTCATCCCTAACCCTAACCCTAATAGCAACCCTAACCCTAACCCTAATCACAACCCTAACCCTAACCCTAATTGCAACCCTAACCCTAACCCTAACCCTAATTGCAACCCTAACCCATATTAGGGATTAATTGGAATAACTCCGCGCTGCTTGCTCGAAACGTGCTGAAATTTGGTGTGGTTGTGTGGCAGGGCACCCTTTATTAATCATGAAATGCACAAGTCTCTAGGACTTTCAGAAGAAAAGTTATTCAAAAATATCTTGTACTTTATTTTATAGATTTGGTGGTTTCACCATTTCCGAAGGTCGTAGAAGCTCGGGGATGGTCCCAATGGATCGGGCAGAGCCACATTAGTGGAGATGGAACCAACTTCCAAGTCTCTATGACCTTCAGAAAAAAAGTTATTGAACAATATCTTGAACTCCTATAGGTTTTCATCCCTAACCCTAACCCTAATCACAACCAAAAAATCAAACACTAATCACAACCCTAACCCTACCCCTTCCAAAGGTCGTAGAAGCTCGGGGGTGGTACCAATGGATCGGGCATAGCCACATTAGTGGAGATGGAACCAACTTCCAAGTCTCTATGACCTACAGAAAAAAAGTTATTGAAGAATATCTTGAGCTCCAATGGGTATTCATCCCTAACCCTAACCCTAATAGCAACCCTAACCCTAACCCTAATCACAACCCTAACCCTAACCCTAATTGCAACCCTAACCCTAACCCTAACCCTAATTGCAACCCTAACCCATATTAGGGATTAATTGGAATAACTCCGCGCTGCTTGCTCAAAATGTGCTGAAATTCGTTGTGGTTGTGTGGCAGGCCACCTTTTATTAATCATGAAATGCACAAGTCTCTAGGACTTTCAGAAGAAAAGTTATTCAAAAATATCTTGTACTTTTTTTTATAGATTTGGTGGTTTCACCATTTCCGAAGGTCGTAGAAGCTCGGGGATGGTCCCAATGGATCGGGCAGAGCCACATTAGTGGAGATGGAACCAACTTCCAAGTCTCTATGACCTTCAGAAAAAAAGTTATTGAACAATATCTTGAACTCCTATAGGTTTTCATCTCTAACCCTAACCCTAATCACAACCAAAAAATCAAACACTAATCACAACCCTAACCCTACCCCTTCCAAAGGTCGTAGAAGCTCGGGGGTGGTGCCAATGGATCGGGCATAGCCACATTAGTGGAGATGGAACCAACTTCCAAGTCTCTATGACCTACAGAAAAAAAGTTATTGAAGAATATCTTGAGCTCCAATGGGTATTCATCCCTAACCCTAACCCTAATAGCAACCCTAACCCTAACCCTAATTGCAACCCTAACCCTAACCCTAACCCTAATTGCAACCCTAACCCATATTAGGGATTAATTGGAATAACTCCGCGCTGCTTGCTCGAAACGTGCTGAAATTCGGTGTGGTTGTGTGGCAGGCCACCCTTTATTAATCATGAAATGCACAAGTCTCTAGGACTTTCAGAAGAAAAGTTATTCAAAAATATCTTGTACTTTTTTTTTATAGATTTGGTGGTTTCACCATTTCCGAAGGTCGTAGAAGCTCGGGGATGGTCCCAATGGATCGGGCAGAGCCACATTAGTGGAGATGGAACCAACTTCCAAGTCTCTATGACCTTCAGAAAAAAAGTTATTGAACAATATCTTGAACTCCTATAGGTTTTCATCCCTAACCCTAACCCTAATCACAACCAAAAAATCAAACACTAATCACAACCCTAACCCTACCCCTTCCAAAGGTCGTAGAAGCTCGGGGGTGGTACCAATGGATCGGGCATAGCCACATTAGTGGAGATGGAACCAACTTCCAAGTCTCTATGACCTACAGAAAAAAAGTTATTGAAGAATATCTTGAGCTCCAATGGGTATTCATCCCTAACCCTAACCCTAATAGCAACCCTAACCCTAACCCTAATCACAACCCTAACCCTAACCCTAACCCTAATTGCAACCCTAACCCTAACCCTAACCCTAATTGCAACCCTAACCCATATTAGGGATTAATTGGAATAACTCCGCGCTGCTTGCTCGAAATGTGCTGAAATTCGTTGTGGTTGTGTGGCAGGCCACCTTTTATTAATCATGAAATGCACAAGTCTCTAGGACTTTCAGAAGAAAAGTTATTCAAAAATATCTTGTACTTTTTTTTATAGATTTGGTGGTTTCACCATTTCCGAAGGTCGTAGAAGCTCGGGGATGGTCCCAATGGATCGGGCAGAGCCACATTAGTGGAGATGGAACCAACTTCCAAGTCTCTATGACCTTCAGAAAAAAAGTTATTGAACAATATCTTGAACTCCTATAGGTTTTCATCTCTAACCCTAACCCTAATCACAACCAAAAAATCAAACACTAATCACAACCCTAACCCTACCCCTTCCAAAGGTCGTAGAAGCTCGGGGGTGGTGCCAATGGATCGGGCATAGCCACATTAGTGGAGATGGAACCAACTTCCAAGTCTCTATGACCTACAGAAAAAAAGTTATTGAAGAATATCTTGAGCTCCAATGGGTATTCATCCCTAACCCTAACCCTAATAGCAACCCTAACCCTAACCCTAATTGCAACCCTAACCCTAACCCTAACCCTAATTGCAACCCTAACCCATATTAGGGATTAATTGGAATAACTCCGCGCTGCTTGCTCGAAACGTGCTGAAATTCGGTGTGGTTGTGTGGCAGGCCACCCTTTATTAATCATGAAATGCACAAGTCTCTAGGACTTTCAGAAGAAAAGTTATTCAAAAATATCTTGTACTTTTTTTTATAGATTTGGTGGTTTCACCATTTCCGAAGGTCGTAGAAGCTCGGGGATGGTCCCAATGGATCGGGCAGAGCCACATTAGTGGAGATGGAACCAACTTCCAAGTCTCTATGACCTTCAGAAAAAAAGTTATTGAACAATATCTTGAACTCCTATAGGTTTTCATCCCTAACCCTAACCCTAATCACAACCAAAAAATCAAACACTAATCACAACCCTAACCCTACCCCTTCCAAAGGTCGTAGAAGCTCGGGGGTGGTACCAATGGATCGGGCATAGCCACATTAGTGGAGATGGAACCAACTTCCAAGTCTCTATGACCTACAGAAAAAAAGTTATTGAAGAATATCTTGAGCTCCAATGGGTATTCATCCCTAACCCTAACCCTAATAGCAACCCTAACCCTAACCCTAATCACAACCCTAACCCTAACCCTAATTGCAACCCTAACCCTAACCCTAACCCTAATTGCAACCCTAACCCATATTAGGGATTAATTGGAATAACTCCGCGCTGCTTGCTCGAAATGTGCTGAAATTCGTTGTGGTTGTGTGGCAGGCCACCTTTTATTAATCATGAAATGCACAAGTCTCTAGGACTTTCAGAAGAAAAGTTATTCAAAAATATCTTGTACTTTTTTTTATAGATTTGGTGGTTTCACCATTTCCGAAGGTCGTAGAAGCTCGGGGATGGTCCCAATGGATCGGGCAGAGCCACATTAGTGGAGATGGAACCAACTTCCAAGTCTCTATGACCTTCAGAAAAAAAGTTATTGAACAATATCTTGAACTCCTATAGGTTTTCATCTCTAACCCTAACCCTAATCACAACCAAAAAATCAAACACTAATCACAACCCTAACCCTACCCCTTCCAAAGGTCGTAGAAGCTCGGGGGTGGTGCCAATGGATCGGGCATAGCCACATTAGTGGAGATGGAACCAACTTCCAAGTCTCTATGACCTACAGAAAAAAAGTTATTGAAGAATATCTTGAGCTCCAATGGGTATTCATCCCTAACCCTAACCCTAATAGCAACCCTAACCCTAACCCTAATTGCAACCCTAACCCTAACCCTAACCCTAATTGCAACCCTAACCCATATTAGGGATTAATTGGAATAACTCCGCGCTGCTTGCTCGAAACGTGCTGAAATTTGGTGTGGTTGTGTGTCAGGCCACCCTTTATTAATCATGAAATGCACAAGTCTCTAGGACTTTCAGAAGAAAAGTTATTCAAAAATATCTTGTACTTTTTTTTATAGATTTGGTGGTTTCACCATTTGTGAAGGTCTTAGAAGCTCGGGGATGGTCCCAATGGATCGGGCAGAGTCACATTAGTGGAGATGGAACCAACTTCCAAGTCTCTATGACCTTCAGAAAAAAAGTTATTGAACAATATCTTGAACTCCTATATGTTTTCATCCCTAACCCTAACCCTAATCACAACCAAAAAATCAAACACTAATCACAAACCTAACCCTACCCCTTCCAAAGGTCGTAGAAGCTCGGGGGTGGTACCAATGGATCGGGCATAGCCACATTAGTGGAGATGGAACCAACTTCCAAGTCTCTATGACTTACAGAAAAAAAGTTATTGAAGAATATCTTGAGCTCCAATGGGTATTCATCCCTAACCCTAACCCTAATAGCAACCCTAACCCTAACCCTAATCACAACCCTAACCCTAACCCTAATTGCAACCCTAACCCTAACCCTAACCCTAATTGCAACCCTAACCCATATTAGGGATTAATTGGAATAACTCCGCGCTGCTTGCTCGAAACGTGCTGAAATTTGGTGTGGTTGTGTGGCAGGGCACCCTTTATTAATCATGAAATGCACAAGTCTCTAGGACTTTCAGAAGAAAAGTTATTCAAAAATATCTTGTACTTTATTTTATAGATTTGGTGGTTTCACCATTTCCGAAGGTCGTAGAAGCTCGGGGATGGTCCCAATGGATCGGGCAGAGCCACATTAGTGGAGATGGAACCAACTTCCAAGTCTCTATGACCTTCAGAAAAAAAGTTATTGAGCAATATCTTGAACTCCTATAGGTTTTCATCCCTAACCCTAACCCTAATCACAACCAAAAAATCAAACACTAATCACAACCCTAACCCTACCCCTTCCAAAGGTCGTAGAAGCTCGGGGGTGGTACCAATGGATCGGGCATAGCCACATTAGTGGAGATGGAACCAACTTCCAAGTCTCTATGACCTACAGAAAAAAAGTTATTGAAGAATATCTTGAGCTCCAATGGGTATTCATCCCTAACCCTAACCCTAATAGCAACCCTAACCCTAACCCTAATCACAACCCTAACCCTAACCCTAATTGCAACCCTAACCCTAACCCTAACCCTAATTGCAACCCTAACCCATATTAGGGATTAATTGGAATAACTCCGCGCTGCTTGCTCGAAATGTGCTGAAATTCGTTGTGGTTGTGTGGCAGGCCACCTTTTATTAATCATGAAATGCACAAGTCTCTAGGACTTTCAGAAGAAAAGTTATTCAAAAATATCTTGTACTTTTTTTTATAGATTTGGTGGTTTCACCATTTCCGAAGGTCGTAGAAGCTCGGGGATGGTCCCAATGGATCGGGCAGAGCCACATTAGTGGAGATGGAACCAACTTCCAAGTCTCTATGACCTTCAGAAAAAAAGTTATTGAACAATATCTTGAACTCCTATAGGTTTTCATCTCTAACCCTAACCCTAATCACAACCAAAAAATCAAACACTAATCACAACCCTAACCCTACCCCTTCCAAAGGTCGTAGAAGCTCGGGGGTGGTGCCAATGGATCGGGCATAGCCACATTAGTGGAGATGGAACCAACTTCCAAGTCTCTATGACCTACAGAAAAAAAGTTATTGAAGAATATCTTGAGCTCCAATGGGTATTCATCCCTAACCCTAACCCTAATAGCAACCCTAACCCTAACCCTAATTGCAACCCTAACCCTAACCCTAACCCTAATTGCAACCCTAACCCATATTAGGGATTAATTGGAATAACTCCGCGCTGCTTGCTCGAAACGTGCTGAAATTTGGTGTGGTTGTGTGTCAGGCCACCCTTTATTAATCATGAAATGCACAAGTCTCTAGGACTTTCAGAAGAAAAGTTATTCAAAAATATCTTGTACTTTTTTTTATAGATTTGGTGGTTTCACCATTTGTGAAGGTCTTAGAAGCTCGGGGATGGTCCCAATGGATCGGGCAGAGTCACATTAGTGGAGATGGAACCAACTTCCAAGTCTCTATGACCTTCAGAAAAAAAGTTATTGAACAATATCTTGAACTCCTATATGTTTTCATCCCTAACCCTAACCCTAATCACAACCAAAAAATCAAACACTAATCACAAACCTAACCCTACCCCTTCCAAAGGTCGTAGAAGCTCGGGGGTGGTACCAATGGATCGGGCATAGCCACATTAGTGGAGATGGAACCAACTTCCAAGTCTCTATGACTTACAGAAAAAAAGTTATTGAAGAATATCTTGAGCTACAATGGGTATTCATCCCTAACCCTAACCCTAATAGCAACCCTAACCCTAACCCTAATCACAACCCTAACCCTAACCCTAATTGCAACCCTAACCCTAACCCTAACCCTAATTGCAACCCTAACCCATATTAGGGATTAATTGGAATAACTCCGCGCTGCTTGCTCGAAACGTGCTGAAATTTGGTGTGGTTGTGTGGCAGGGCACCCTTTATTAATCATGAAATGCACAAGTCTCTAGGACTTTCAGAAGAAAAGTTATTCAAAAATATCTTGTACTTTATTTTATAGATTTGGTGGTTTCACCATTTCCGAAGGTCGTAGAAGCTCGGGGATGGTCCCAATGGATCGGGAAGAGCCACATTAGTGGAGATGGAACCAACTTCCAAGTCTCTATGACCTTCAGAAAAAAAGTTATTGAACAATATCTTGAACTCCTATAGGTTTTCATCCCTAACCCTAACCCTAATCACAACCAAAAAATCAAACACTAATCACAACCCTAACCCTACCCCTTCCAAAGGTCGTAGAAGCTCGGGGGTGGTACCAATGGATCGGGCATAGCCACATTAGTGGAGATGGAACCAACTTCCAAGTCTCTATGACCTACAGAAAAAAAGTTATTGAAGAATATCTTGAGCTCCAATGGGTATTCATCCCTAACCCTAACCCTAATAGCAACCCTAACCCTAACCCTAATCACAACCCTAACCCTAACCCTAATTGCAACCCTAACCCTAACCCTAACCCTAATTGCAACCCTAACCCATATTAGGGATTAATTGGAATAACTCTGCGCTGCTTGCTCGAAATGTGCTGAAATTCGTTGTGGTTGTGTGGCAGGCCACCTTTTATTAATCATGAAATGCACAAGTCTCTAGGACTTTCAGAAGAAAAGTTATTCAAAAATATCTTGTACTTTTTTTTATAGATTTGGTGGTTTCACCATTTCCGAAGGTCGTAGAAGCTCGGGGATGGTCCCAATGGATCGGGCAGAGCCACATTAGTGGAGATGGAACCAACTTCCAAGTCTCTATGACCTTCAGAAAAAAAGTTATTGAACAATATCTTGAACTCCTATAGGTTTTCATCTCTAACCCTAACCCTAATCACAACCAAAAAATCAAACACTAATCACAACCCTAACCCTACCCCTTCCAAAGGTCGTAGAAGCTCGGGGGTGGTGCCAATGGATCGGGCATAGCCACATTAGTGGAGATGGAACCAACTTCCAAGTCTCTATGACCTACAGAAAAAAAGTTATTGAAGAATATCTTGAGCTCCAATGGGTATTCATCCCTAACCCTAACCCTAATAGCAACCCTAACCCTAACCCTAATTGCAACCCTAACCCTAACCCTAACCCTAATTGCAACCCTAACCCATATTAGGGATTAATTGGAATAACTCCGCGCTGCTTGCTCGAAACGTGCTGAAATTTGGTGTGGTTGTGTGTCAGGCCACCCTTTATTAATCATGAAATGCACAAGTCTCTAGGACTTTCAGAAGAAAAGTTATTCAAAAATATCTTGTACTTTTTTTTATAGATTTGGTGGTTTCACCATTTGTGAAGGTCTTAGAAGCTCGGGGATGGTCCCAATGGATCGGGCAGAGTCACATTAGTGGAGATGGAACCAACTTCCAAGTCTCTATGACCTTCAGAAAAAAAGTTATTGAACAATATCTTGAACTCCTATATGTTTTCATCCCTAACCCTAACCCTAATCACAACCAAAAAATCAAACACTAATCACAAACCTAACCCTACCCCTTCCAAAGGTCGTAGAAGCTCGGGGGTGGTACCAATGGATCGGGCATAGCCACATTAGTGGAGATGGAACCAACTTCCAAGTCTCTATGACCTACAGAAAAAAAGTTATTGAAGAATATCTTGAGCTCCAATGGGTATTCATCCCTAACCCTAACCCTAATAGCAACCCTAACCCTAACCCTAATCACAACCCTAACCCTAACCCTAATTGCAACCCTAACCCTAACCCTAACCCTAATTGCAACCCTAACCCATATTAGGGATTAATTGGAATAACTCCGCGCTGCTTGCTCGAAATGTGCTGAAATTCGTTGTGGTTGTGTGGCAGGCCACCTTTTATTAATCATGAAATGCACAAGTCTCTAGGACTTTCAGAAGAAAAGTTATTCAAAAATATCTTGTACTTTTTTTTATAGATTTGGTGGTTTCACCATTTCCGAAGGTCGTAGAAGCTCGGGGATGGTCCCAATGGATCGGGCAGAGCCACATTAGTGGAGATGGAACCAACTTCCAAGTCTCTATGACCTTCAGAAAAAAAGTTATTGAACAATATCTTGAACTCCTATAGGTTTTCATCTCTAACCCTAACCCTAATCACAACCAAAAAATCAAACACTAATCACAACCCTAACCCTACCCCTTCCAAAGGTCGTAGAAGCTCGGGGGTGGTGCCAATGGATCGGGCATAGCCACATTAGTGGAGATGGAACCAACTTCCAAGTCTCTATGACCTACCGAAAAAAAGTTATTGAAGAATATCTTGAGCTCCAATGGGTATTCATCCCTAACCCTAACCCTAATAGCAACCCTAACCCTAACCCTAATTGCAACCCTAACCCTAACCCTAACCCTAATTGCAACCCTAACCCATATTAGGGATTAATTGGAATAACTCCGCGCTGCTTGCTCGAAACGTGCTGAAATTCGGTGTGGTTGTGTGGCAGGCCACCCTTTATTAATCATGAAATGCACAAGTCTCTAGGACTTTCAGAAGAAAAGTTATTCAAAAATATCTTGTACTTTTTTTTATAGATTTGGTGGTTTCACCATTTCCGAAGGTCGTAGAAGCTCGGGGATGGTCCCAATGGATCGGGCAGAGCCACATTAGTGGAGATGGAACCAACTTCCAAGTCTCTATGACCTTCAGAAAAAAAGTTATTGAACAATATCTTGAACTCCTATAGGTTTTCATCCCTAACCCTAACCCTAATCACAACCAAAAAATCAAACACTAATCACAACCCTAACCCTACCCCTTCCAAAGGTCGTAGAAGCTCGGGGGTGGTACCAATGGATCGGGCATAGCCACATTAGTGGAGATGGAACCAACTTCCAAGTCTCTATGACCTACAGAAAAAAAGTTATTGAAGAATATCTTGAGCTCCAATGGGTATTCATCCCTAACCCTAACCCTAATAGCAACCCTAACCCTAATCACAACCCTAACCCTAACCCTAACCCTAATTGCAACCCTAACCCTACCCCTAACCCTAATTGCAACCCTAACCCATATTAGGGATTAATTGGAATAACTCCGCGCTGCTTGCTCGAAATGTGCTGAAATTCGTTGTGGTTGTGTGGCAGGCCACCTTTTATTAATCATGAAATGCACAAGTCTCTAGGACTTTCAGAAGAAAAGTTATTCAAAAATATCTTGTACTTTTTTTTATAGATTTGGTGGTTTCACCATTTCCGAAGGTCGTAGAAGCTCGGGGATGGTCCCAATGGATCGGGCAGAGCCACATTAGTGGAGATGGAACCAACTTCCAAGTCTCTATGACCTTCAGAAAAAAAGTTATTGAACAATATCTTGAACTCCTATAGGTTTTCATCTCTAACCCTAACCCTAATCACAACCAAAAAATCAAACACTAATCACAACCCTAACCCTACCCCTTCCAAAGGTCGTAGAAGCTCGGGGGTGGTGCCAATGGATCGGGCATAGCCACATTAGTGGAGATGGAACCAACTTCCAAGTCTCTATGACCTACCGAAAAAAAGTTATTGAAGAATATCTTGAGCTCCAATGGGTATTCATCCCTAACCCTAACCCTAATAGCAACCCTAACCCTAACCCTAATTGCAACCCTAACCCTAACCCTAACCCTAATTGCAACCCTAACCCATATTAGGGATTAATTGGAATAACTCCGCGCTGCTTGCTCGAAACGTGCTGAAATTCGGTGTGGTTGTGTGGCAGGCCACCCTTTATTAATCATGAAATGCACAAGTCTCTAGGACTTTCAGAAGAAAAGTTATTCAAAAATATCTTGTACTTTTTTTTATAGATTTGGTGGTTTCACCATTTCCGAAGGTCGTAGAAGCTCGGGGATGGTCCCAATGGATCGGGCAGAGCCACATTAGTGGAGATGGAACCAACTTCCAAGTCTCTATGACCTTCAGAAAAAAAGTTATTGAACAATATCTTGAACTCCTATAGGTTTTCATCCCTAACCCTAACCCTAATCACAACCAAAAAATCAAACACTAATCACAACCCTAACCCTACCCCTTCCAAAGGTCGTAGAAGCTCGGGGGTGGTACCAATGGATCGGGCATAGCCACATTAGTGGAGATGGAACCAACTTCCAAGTCTCTATGACCTACAGAAAAAAAGTTATTGAAGAATATCTTGAGCTCCAATGGGTATTCATCCCTAACCCTAACCCTAATAGCAACCCTAACCCTAATCACAACCCTAACCCTAACCCTAACCCTAATTGCAACCCTAACCCTACCCCTAACCCTAATTGCAACCCTAACCCATATTAGGGATTAATTGGAATAACTCCGCGCTGCTTGCTCGAAATGTGCTGAAATTCGTTGTGGTTGTGTGGCAGGCCACCTTTTATTAATCATGAAATGCACAAGTCTCTAGGACTTTCAGAAGAAAAGTTATTCAAAAATATCTTGTACTTTTTTTTATAGATTTGGTGGTTTCACCATTTCCGAAGGTCGTAGAAGCTCGGGGATGGTCCCAATGGATCGGGCAGAGCCACATTAGTGGAGATGGAACCAACTTCCAAGTCTCTATGACCTTCAGAAAAAAAGTTATTGAACAATATCTTGAACTCCTATAGGTTTTCATCTCTAACCCTAACCCTAATCACAACCAAAAAATCAAACACTAATCACAACCCTAACCCTACCCCTTCCAAAGGTCGTAGAAGCTCGGGGGTGGTGCCAATGGATCGGGCATAGCCACATTAGTGGAGATGGAACCAACTTCCAAGTCTCTATGACCTACAGAAAAAAAGTTATTGAAGAATATCTTGAGCTCCAATGGGTATTCATCCCTAACCCTAACCCTAATAGCAACCCTAACCCTAACCCTAATTGCAACCCTAACCCTAACCCTAACCCTAATTGCAACCCTAACCCATATTAGGGATTAATTGGAATAACTCCGCGCTGCTTGCTCGAAACGTGCTGAAATTCGGTGTGGTTGTGTGGCAGGCCACCCTTTATTAATCATGAAATGCACAAGTCTCTAGGACTTTCAGAAGAAAAGTTATTCAAAAATATCTTGTACTTTTTTTTATAGATTTGGTGGTTTCACCATTTCCGAAGGTCGTAGAAGCTCGGGGATGGTCCCAATGGATCGGGCAGAGCCACATTAGTGGAGATGGAACCAACTTCCAAGTCTCTATGACCTTCAGAAAAAAAGTTATTGAACAATATCTTGAACTCCTATAGGTTTTCATCCCTAACCCTAACCCTAATCACAACCAAAAAATCAAACACTAATCACAACCCTAACCCTACCCCTTCCAAAGGTCGTAGAAGCTCGGGGGTGGTACCAATGGATCGGGCATAGCCACATTAGTGGAGATGGAACCAACTTCCAAGTCTCTATGACCTACAGAAAAAAAGTTATTGAAGAATATCTTGAGCTCCAATGGGTATTCATCCCTAACCCTAACCCTAATAGCAACCCTAACCCTAACCCTAATCACAACCCTAACCCTAACCCTAATTGCAACCCTAACCCTAACCCTAACCCTAATTGCAACCCTAACCCATATTAGGGATTAATTGGAATAACTCCGCGCTGCTTGCTCGAAATGTGCTGAAATTCGTTGTGGTTGTGTGGCAGGCCACCTTTTATTAATCATGAAATGCACAAGTCTCTAGGACTTTCAGAAGAAAAGTTATTCAAAAATATCTTGTACTTTTTTTTATAGATTTGGTGGTTTCACCATTTCCGAAGGTCGTAGAAGCTCGGGGATGGTCCCAATGGATCGGGCAGAGCCACATTAGTGGAGATGGAACCAACTTCCAAGTCTCTATGACCTTCAGAAAAAAAGTTATTGAACAATATCTTGAACTCCTATAGGTTTTCATCTCTAACCCTAACCCTAATCACAACCAAAAAATCAAACACTAATCACAACCCTAACCCTACCCCTTCCAAAGGTCGTAGAAGCTCGGGGGTGGTGCCAATGGATCGGGCATAGCCACATTAGTGGAGATGGAACCAACTTCCAAGTCTCTATGACCTACAGAAAAAAAGTTATTGAAGAATATCTTGAGCTCCAATGGGTATTCATCCCTAACCCTAACCCTAATAGCAACCCTAACCCTAACCCTAATTGCAACCCTAACCCTAACCCTAACCCTAATTGCAACCCTAACCCATATTAGGGATTAATTGGAATAACTCCGCGCTGCTTGCTCGAAACGTGCTGAAATTCGGTGTGGTTGTGTGGCAGGCCACCCTTTATTAATCATGAAATGCACAAGTCTCTAGGACTTTCAGAAGAAAAGTTATTCAAAAATATCTTGTACTTTTTTTTATAGATTTGGTGGTTTCACCATTTCCGAAGGTCGTAGAAGCTCGGGGATGGTCCCAATGGATCGGGCAGAGCCACATTAGTGGAGATGGAACCAACTTCCAAGTCTCTATGACCTTCAGAAAAAAAGTTATTGAACAATATCTTGAACTCCTATAGGTTTTCATCCCTAACCCTAACCCTAATCACAACCAAAAAATCAAACACTAATCACAACCCTAACCCTACCCCTTCCAAAGGTCGTAGAAGCTCGGGGGTGGTACCAATGGATCGGGCATAGCCACATTAGTGGAGATGGAACCAACTTCCAAGTCTCTATGACCTACAGAAAAAAAGTTATTGAAGAATATCTTGAGCTCCAATGGGTATTCATCCCTAACCCTAACCCTAATAGCAACCCTAACCCTAACCCTAATCACAACCCTAACCCTAACCCTAATTGCAACCCTAACCCTAACCCTAACCCTAATTGCAACCCTAACCCATATTAGGGATTAATTGGAATAACTCCGCGCTGCTTGCTCGAAATGTGCTGAAATTCGTTGTGGTTGTGTGGCAGGCCACCTTTTATTAATCATGAAATGCACAAGTCTCTAGGACTTTCAGAAGAAAAGTTATTCAAAAATATCTTGTACTTTTTTTTATAGATTTGGTGGTTTCACCATTTCCGAAGGTCGTAGAAGCTCGGGGATGGTCCCAATGGATCGGGCAGAGCCACATTAGTGGAGATGGAACCAACTTCCAAGTCTCTATGACCTTCAGAAAAAAAGTTATTGAACAATATCTTGAACTCCTATAGGTTTTCATCTCTAACCCTAACCCTAATCACAACCAAAAAATCAAACACTAATCACAACCCTAACCCTACCCCTTCCAAAGGTCGTAGAAGCTCGGGGGTGGTGCCAATGGATCGGGCATAGCCACATTAGTGGAGATGGAACCAACTTCCAAGTCTCTATGACCTACAGAAAAAAAGTTATTGAAGAATATCTTGAGCTCCAATGGGTATTCATCCCTAACCCTAACCCTAATAGCAACCCTAACCCTAACCCTAATTGCAACCCTAACCCTAACCCTAACCCTAATTGCAACCCTAACCCATATTAGGGATTAATTGGAATAACTCCGCGCTGCTTGCTCGAAACGTGCTGAAATTCGGTGTGGTTGTGTGGCAGGCCACCCTTTATTAATCATGAAATGCACAAGTCTCTAGGACTTTCAGAAGAAAAGTTATTCAAAAATATCTTGTACTTTTTTTTTATAGATTTGGTGGTTTCACCATTTCCGAAGGTCGTAGAAGCTCGGGGATGGTCCCAATGGATCGGGCAGAGCCACATTAGTGGAGATGGAACCAACTTCCAAGTCTCTATGACCTTCAGAAAAAAAGTTATTGAACAATATCTTGAACTCCTATAGGTTTTCATCCCTAACCCTAACCCTAATCACAACCAAAAAATCAAACACTAATCACAACCCTAACCCTACCCCTTCCAAAGGTCGTAGAAGCTCGGGGGTGGTACCAATGGATCGGGCATAGCCACATTAGTGGAGATGGAACCAACTTCCAAGTCTCTATGACCTACAGAAAAAAAGTTATTGAAGAATATCTTGAGCTCCAATGGGTATTCATCCCTAACCCTAACCCTAATAGCAACCCTAACCCTAACCCTAATCACAACCCTAACCCTAACCCTAACCCTAATTGCAACCCTAACCCTAACCCTAACCCTAATTGCAACCCTAACCCATATTAGGGATTAATTGGAATAACTCCGCGCTGCTTGCTCGAAATGTGCTGAAATTCGTTGTGGTTGTGTGGCAGGCCACCTTTTATTAATCATGAAATGCACAAGTCTCTAGGACTTTCAGAAGAAAAGTTATTCAAAAATATCTTGTACTTTTTTTTATAGATTTGGTGGTTTCACCATTTCCGAAGGTCGTAGAAGCTCGGGGATGGTCCCAATGGATCGGGCAGAGCCACATTAGTGGAGATGGAACCAACTTCCAAGTCTCTATGACCTTCAGAAAAAAAGTTATTGAACAATATCTTGAACTCCTATAGGTTTTCATCTCTAACCCTAACCCTAATCACAACCAAAAAATCAAACACTAATCACAACCCTAACCCTACCCCTTCCAAAGGTCGTAGAAGCTCGGGGGTGGTGCCAATGGATCGGGCATAGCCACATTAGTGGAGATGGAACCAACTTCCAAGTCTCTATGACCTACAGAAAAAAAGTTATTGAAGAATATCTTGAGCTCCAATGGGTATTCATCCCTAACCCTAACCCTAATAGCAACCCTAACCCTAACCCTAATTGCAACCCTAACCCTAACCCTAACCCTAATTGCAACCCTAACCCATATTAGGGATTAATTGGAATAACTCCGCGCTGCTTGCTCGAAACGTGCTGAAATTCGGTGTGGTTGTGTGGCAGGCCACCCTTTATTAATCATGAAATGCACAAGTCTCTAGGACTTTCAGAAGAAAAGTTATTCAAAAATATCTTGTACTTTTTTTTATAGATTTGGTGGTTTCACCATTTCCGAAGGTCGTAGAAGCTCGGGGATGGTCCCAATGGATCGGGCAGAGCCACATTAGTGGAGATGGAACCAACTTCCAAGTCTCTATGACCTTCAGAAAAAAAGTTATTGAACAATATCTTGAACTCCTATAGGTTTTCATCCCTAACCCTAACCCTAATCACAACCAAAAAATCAAACACTAATCACAACCCTAACCCTACCCCTTCCAAAGGTCGTAGAAGCTCGGGGGTGGTACCAATGGATCGGGCATAGCCACATTAGTGGAGATGGAACCAACTTCCAAGTCTCTATGACCTACAGAAAAAAAGTTATTGAAGAATATCTTGAGCTCCAATGGGTATTCATCCCTAACCCTAACCCTAATAGCAACCCTAACCCTAACCCTAATCACAACCCTAACCCTAACCCTAATTGCAACCCTAACCCTAACCCTAACCCTAATTGCAACCCTAACCCATATTAGGGATTAATTGGAATAACTCCGCGCTGCTTGCTCGAAATGTGCTGAAATTCGTTGTGGTTGTGTGGCAGGCCACCTTTTATTAATCATGAAATGCACAAGTCTCTAGGACTTTCAGAAGAAAAGTTATTCAAAAATATCTTGTACTTTTTTTTATAGATTTGGTGGTTTCACCATTTCCGAAGGTCGTAGAAGCTCGGGGATGGTCCCAATGGATCGGGCAGAGCCACATTAGTGGAGATGGAACCAACTTCCAAGTCTCTATGACCTTCAGAAAAAAAGTTATTGAACAATATCTTGAACTCCTATAGGTTTTCATCTCTAACCCTAACCCTAATCACAACCAAAAAATCAAACACTAATCACAACCCTAACCCTACCCCTTCCAAAGGTCGTAGAAGCTCGGGGGTGGTGCCAATGGATCGGGCATAGCCACATTAGTGGAGATGGAACCAACTTCCAAGTCTCTATGACCTACAGAAAAAAAGTTATTGAAGAATATCTTGAGCTCCAATGGGTATTCATCCCTAACCCTAACCCTAATAGCAACCCTAACCCTAACCCTAATTGCAACCCTAACCCTAACCCTAACCCTAATTGCAACCCTAACCCATATTAGGGATTAATTGGAATAACTCCGCGCTGCTTGCTCGAAACGTGCTGAAATTTGGTGTGGTTGTGTGTCAGGCCACCCTTTATTAATCATGAAATGCACAAGTCTCTAGGACTTTCAGAAGAAAAGTTATTCAAAAATATCTTGTACTTTTTTTTATAGATTTGGTGGTTTCACCATTTGTGAAGGTCTTAGAAGCTCGGGGATGGTCCCAATGGATCGGGCAGAGTCACATTAGTGGAGATGGAACCAACTTCCAAGTCTCTATGACCTTCAGAAAAAAAGTTATTGAACAATATCTTGAACTCCTATATGTTTTCATCCCTAACCCTAACCCTAATCACAACCAAAAAATCAAACACTAATCACAAACCTAACCCTACCCCTTCCAAAGGTCGTAGAAGCTCGGGGGTGGTACCAATGGATCGGGCATAGCCACATTAGTGGAGATGGAACCAACTTCCAAGTCTCTATGACTTACAGAAAAAAAGTTATTGAAGAATATCTTGAGCTCCAATGGGTATTCATCCCTAACCCTAACCCTAATAGCAACCCTAACCCTAACCCTAATCACAACCCTAACCCTAACCCTAATTGCAACCCTAACCCTAACCCTAACCCTAATTGCAACCCTAACCCATATTAGGGATTAATTGGAATAACTCCGCGCTGCTTGCTCGAAACGTGCTGAAATTTGGTGTGGTTGTGTGGCAGGGCACCCTTTATTAATCATGAAATGCACAAGTCTCTAGGACTTTCAGAAGAAAAGTTATTCAAAAATATCTTGTACTTTATTTTATAGATTTGGTGGTTTCACCATTTCCGAAGGTCGTAGAAGCTCGGGGATGGTCCCAATGGATCGGGCAGAGCCACATTAGTGGAGATGGAACCAACTTCCAAGTCTCTATGACCTTCAGAAAAAAAGTTATTGAGCAATATCTTGAACTCCTATAGGTTTTCATCCCTAACCCTAACCCTAATCACAACCAAAAAATCAAACACTAATCACAACCCTAACCCTACCCCTTCCAAAGGTCGTAGAAGCTCGGGGGTGGTACCAATGGATCGGGCATAGCCACATTAGTGGAGATGGAACCAACTTCCAAGTCTCTATGACCTACAGAAAAAAAGTTATTGAAGAATATCTTGAGCTCCAATGGGTATTCATCCCTAACCCTAACCCTAATAGCAACCCTAACCCTAACCCTAATCACAACCCTAACCCTAACCCTAATTGCAACCCTAACCCTAACCCTAACCCTAATTGCAACCCTAACCCATATTAGGGATTAATTGGAATAACTCCGCGCTGCTTGCTCGAAATGTGCTGAAATTCGTTGTGGTTGTGTGGCAGGCCACCTTTTATTAATCATGAAATGCACAAGTCTCTAGGACTTTCAGAAGAAAAGTTATTCAAAAATATCTTGTACTTTTTTTTATAGATTTGGTGGTTTCACCATTTCCGAAGGTCGTAGAAGCTCGGGGATGGTCCCAATGGATCGGGCAGAGCCACATTAGTGGAGATGGAACCAACTTCCAAGTCTCTATGACCTTCAGAAAAAAAGTTATTGAACAATATCTTGAACTCCTATAGGTTTTCATCTCTAACCCTAACCCTAATCACAACCAAAAAATCAAACACTAATCACAACCCTAACCCTACCCCTTCCAAAGGTCGTAGAAGCTCGGGGGTGGTGCCAATGGATCGGGCATAGCCACATTAGTGGAGATGGAACCAACTTCCAAGTCTCTATGACCTACAGAAAAAAAGTTATTGAAGAATATCTTGAGCTCCAATGGGTATTCATCCCTAACCCTAACCCTAATAGCAACCCTAACCCTAACCCTAATTGCAACCCTAACCCTAACCCTAACCCTAATTGCAACCCTAACCCATATTAGGGATTAATTGGAATAACTCCGCGCTGCTTGCTCGAAACGTGCTGAAATTTGGTGTGGTTGTGTGTCAGGCCACCCTTTATTAATCATGAAATGCACAAGTCTCTAGGACTTTCAGAAGAAAAGTTATTCAAAAATATCTTGTACTTTTTTTTATAGATTTGGTGGTTTCACCATTTGTGAAGGTCTTAGAAGCTCGGGGATGGTCCCAATGGATCGGGCAGAGTCACATTAGTGGAGATGGAACCAACTTCCAAGTCTCTATGACCTTCAGAAAAAAAGTTATTGAACAATATCTTGAACTCCTATATGTTTTCATCCCTAACCCTAACCCTAATCACAACCAAAAAATCAAACACTAATCACAAACCTAACCCTACCCCTTCCAAAGGTCGTAGAAGCTCGGGGGTGGTACCAATGGATCGGGCATAGCCACATTAGTGGAGATGGAACCAACTTCCAAGTCTCTATGACTTACAGAAAAAAAGTTATTGAAGAATATCTTGAGCTACAATGGGTATTCATCCCTAACCCTAACCCTAATAGCAACCCTAACCCTAACCCTAATCACAACCCTAACCCTAACCCTAATTGCAACCCTAACCCTAACCCTAACCCTAATTGCAACCCTAACCCATATTAGGGATTAATTGGAATAACTCCGCGCTGCTTGCTCGAAACGTGCTGAAATTTGGTGTGGTTGTGTGGCAGGGCACCCTTTATTAATCATGAAATGCACAAGTCTCTAGGACTTTCAGAAGAAAAGTTATTCAAAAATATCTTGTACTTTATTTTATAGATTTGGTGGTTTCACCATTTCCGAAGGTCGTAGAAGCTCGGGGATGGTCCCAATGGATCGGGAAGAGCCACATTAGTGGAGATGGAACCAACTTCCAAGTCTCTATGACCTTCAGAAAAAAAGTTATTGAACAATATCTTGAACTCCTATAGGTTTTCATCCCTAACCCTAACCCTAATCACAACCAAAAAATCAAACACTAATCACAACCCTAACCCTACCCCTTCCAAAGGTCGTAGAAGCTCGGGGGTGGTACCAATGGATCGGGCATAGCCACATTAGTGGAGATGGAACCAACTTCCAAGTCTCTATGACCTACAGAAAAAAAGTTATTGAAGAATATCTTGAGCTCCAATGGGTATTCATCCCTAACCCTAACCCTAATAGCAACCCTAACCCTAACCCTAATCACAACCCTAACCCTAACCCTAATTGCAACCCTAACCCTAACCCTAACCCTAATTGCAACCCTAACCCATATTAGGGATTAATTGGAATAACTCTGCGCTGCTTGCTCGAAATGTGCTGAAATTCGTTGTGGTTGTGTGGCAGGCCACCTTTTATTAATCATGAAATGCACAAGTCTCTAGGACTTTCAGAAGAAAAGTTATTCAAAAATATCTTGTACTTTTTTTTATAGATTTGGTGGTTTCACCATTTCCGAAGGTCGTAGAAGCTCGGGGATGGTCCCAATGGATCGGGCAGAGCCACATTAGTGGAGATGGAACCAACTTCCAAGTCTCTATGACCTTCAGAAAAAAAGTTATTGAACAATATCTTGAACTCCTATAGGTTTTCATCTCTAACCCTAACCCTAATCACAACCAAAAAATCAAACACTAATCACAACCCTAACCCTACCCCTTCCAAAGGTCGTAGAAGCTCGGGGGTGGTGCCAATGGATCGGGCATAGCCACATTAGTGGAGATGGAACCAACTTCCAAGTCTCTATGACCTACAGAAAAAAAGTTATTGAAGAAT
This sequence comes from Paralichthys olivaceus, assembly GCF_024713975.1. Lineage (NCBI taxonomy): Eukaryota > Metazoa > Chordata > Actinopteri > Pleuronectiformes > Paralichthyidae > Paralichthys > Paralichthys olivaceus. Next base: position 14,131,203 of record NC_091094.1, read on the forward strand.
ATCTTGAGCTCCAATGGGTATTCATCCCTAACCCTAACCCTAATAGCAACCCTAACCCTAACCCTAATTGCAACCCTAACCCTAACCCTAACCCTAATTGCAACCCTAACCCATATTAGGGATTAATTGGAATAACTCCGCGCTGCTTGCTCGAAACGTGCTGAAATTTGGTGTGGTTGTGTGTCAGGCCACCCTTTATTAATCATGAAATGCACAAGTCTCTAGGACTTTCAGAAGAAAAGTTATTCAAAAATATCTTGTACTTTTTTTTATAGATTTGGTGGTTTCACCATTTGTGAAGGTCTTAGAAGCTCGGGGATGGTCCCAATGGATCGGGCAGAGTCACATTAGTGGAGATGGAACCAACTTCCAAGTCTCTATGACCTTCAGAAAAAAAGTTATTGAACAATATCTTGAACTCCTATATGTTTTCATCCCTAACCCTAACCCTAATCACAACCAAAAAATCAAACACTAATCACAAACCTAACCCTACCCCTTCCAAAGGTCGTAGAAGCTCGGGGGTGGTACCAATGGATCGGGCATAGCCACATTAGTGGAGATGGAACCAACTTCCAAGTCTCTATGACCTACAGAAAAAAAGTTATTGAAGAATATCTTGAGCTCCAATGGGTATTCATCCCTAACCCTAACCCTAATAGCAACCCTAACCCTAACCCTAATCACAACCCTAACCCTAACCCTAATTGCAACCCTAACCCTAACCCTAACCCTAATTGCAACCCTAACCCATATTAGGGATTAATTGGAATAACTCCGCGCTGCTTGCTCGAAATGTGCTGAAATTCGTTGTGGTTGTGTGGCAGGCCACCTTTTATTAATCATGAAATGCACAAGTCTCTAGGACTTTCAGAAGAAAAGTTATTCAAAAATATCTTGTACTTTTTTTTATAGATTTGGTGGTTTCACCATTTCCGAAGGTCGTAGAAGCTCGGGGATGGTCCCAATGGATCGGGCAGAGCCACATTAGTGGAGATGGAACCAACTTCCAAGTCTCTATGACCTTCAGAAAAAAAGTTATTGAACAATATCTTGAACTCCTATAGGTTTTCATCTCTAACCCTAACCCTAATCACAACCAAAAAATCAAACACTAATCACAACCCTAACCCTACCCCTTCCAAAGGTCGTAGAAGCTCGGGGGTGGTGCCAATGGATCGGGCATAGCCACATTAGTGGAGATGGAACCAACTTCCAAGTCTCTATGACCTACCGAAAAAAAGTTATTGAAGAATATCTTGAGCTCCAATGGGTATTCATCCCTAACCCTAACCCTAATAGCAACCCTAACCCTAACCCTAATTGCAACCCTAACCCTAACCCTAACCCTAATTGCAACCCTAACCCATATTAGGGATTAATTGGAATAACTCCGCGCTGCTTGCTCGAAACGTGCTGAAATTCGGTGTGGTTGTGTGGCAGGCCACCCTTTATTAATCATGAAATGCACAAGTCTCTAGGACTTTCAGAAGAAAAGTTATTCAAAAATATCTTGTACTTTTTTTTATAGATTTGGTGGTTTCACCATTTCCGAAGGTCGTAGAAGCTCGGGGATGGTCCCAATGGATCGGGCAGAGCCACATTAGTGGAGATGGAACCAACTTCCAAGTCTCTATGACCTTCAGAAAAAAAGTTATTGAACAATATCTTGAACTCCTATAGGTTTTCATCCCTAACCCTAACCCTAATCACAACCAAAAAATCAAACACTAATCACAACCCTAACCCTACCCCTTCCAAAGGTCGTAGAAGCTCGGGGGTGGTACCAATGGATCGGGCATAGCCACATTAGTGGAGATGGAACCAACTTCCAAGTCTCTATGACCTAAAGAAAAAAAGTTATTGAAGAATATCTTGAGCTCCAATGGGTATTCATCCCTAACCCTAACCCTAATAGCAACCCTAACCCTAATCACAACCCTAACCCTAACCCTAACCCTAATTGCAACCCTAACCCTACCCCTAACCCTAATTGCAACCCTAACCCATATTAGGGATTAATTGGAATAACTCCGCGCTGCTTGCTCGAAATGTGCTGAAATTCGTTGTGGTTGTGTGGCAGGCCACCTTTTATTAATCATGAAATGCACAAGTCTCTAGGACTTTCAGAAGAAAAGTTATTCAAAAATATCTTGTACTTTTTTTTATAGATTTGGTGGTTTCACCATTTCCGAAGGTCGTAGAAGCTCGGGGATGGTCCCAATGGATCGGGCAGAGCCACATTAGTGGAGATGGAACCAACTTCCAAGTCTCTATGACCTTCAGAAAAAAAGTTATTGAACAATATCTTGAACTCCTATAGGTTTTCATCTCTAACCCTAACCCTAATCACAACCAAAAAATCAAACACTAATCACAACCCTAACCCTACCCCTTCCAAAGGTCGTAGAAGCTCGGGGGTGGTGCCAATGGATCGGGCATAGCCACATTAGTGGAGATGGAACCAACTTCCAAGTCTCTATGACCTACCGAAAAAAAGTTATTGAAGAATATCTTGAGCTCCAATGGGTATTCATCCCTAACCCTAACCCTAATAGCAACCCTAACCCTAACCCTAATTGCAACCCTAACCCTAACCCTAACCCTAATTGCAACCCTAACCCATATTAGGGATTAATTGGAATAACTCCGCGCTGCTTGCTCGAAACGTGCTGAAATTCGGTGTGGTTGTGTGGCAGGCCACCCTTTATTAATCATGAAATGCACAAGTCTCTAGGACTTTCAGAAGAAAAGTTATTCAAAAATATCTTGTACTTTTTTTTATAGATTTGGTGGTTTCACCATTTCCGAAGGTCGTAGAAGCTCGGGGATGGTCCCAATGGATCGGGCAGAGCCACATTAGTGGAGATGGAACCAACTTCCAAGTCTCTATGACCTTCAGAAAAAAAGTTATTGAACAATATCTTGAACTCCTATAGGTTTTCATCCCTAACCCTAACCCTAATCACAACCAAAAAATCAAACACTAATCACAACCCTAACCCTACCCCTTCCAAAGGTCGTAGAAGCTCGGGGGTGGTACCAATGGATCGGGCATAGCCACATTAGTGGAGATGGAACCAACTTCCAAGTCTCTATGACCTACAGAAAAAAAGTTATTGAAGAATATCTTGAGCTCCAATGGGTATTCATCCCTAACCCTAACCCTAATAGCAACCCTAACCCTAATCACAACCCTAACCCTAACCCTAACCCTAATTGCAACCCTAACCCTACCCCTAACCCTAATTGCAACCCTAACCCATATTAGGGATTAATTGGAATAACTCCGCGCTGCTTGCTCGAAATGTGCTGAAATTCGTTGTGGTTGTGTGGCAGGCCACCTTTTATTAATCATGAAATGCACAAGTCTCTAGGACTTTCAGAAGAAAAGTTATTCAAAAATATCTTGTACTTTTTTTTATAGATTTGGTGGTTTCACCATTTCCGAAGGTCGTAGAAGCTCGGGGATGGTCCCAATGGATCGGGCAGAGCCACATTAGTGGAGATGGAACCAACTTCCAAGTCTCTATGACCTTCAGAAAAAAAGTTATTGAACAATATCTTGAACTCCTATAGGTTTTCATCTCTAACCCTAACCCTAATCACAACCAAAAAATCAAACACTAATCACAACCCTAACCCTACCCCTTCCAAAGGTCGTAGAAGCTCGGGGGTGGTGCCAATGGATCGGGCATAGCCACATTAGTGGAGATGGAACCAACTTCCAAGTCTCTATGACCTACAGAAAAAAAGTTATTGAAGAATATCTTGAGCTCCAATGGGTATTCATCCCTAACCCTAACCCTAATAGCAACCCTAACCCTAACCCTAATTGCAACCCTAACCCTAACCCTAACCCTAATTGCAACCCTAACCCATATTAGGGATTAATTGGAATAACTCCGCGCTGCTTGCTCGAAACGTGCTGAAATTCGGTGTGGTTGTGTGGCAGGCCACCCTTTATTAATCATGAAATGCACAAGTCTCTAGGACTTTCAGAAGAAAAGTTATTCAAAAATATCTTGTACTTTTTTTTATAGATTTGGTGGTTTCACCATTTCCGAAGGTCGTAGAAGCTCGGGGATGGTCCCAATGGATCGGGCAGAGCCACATTAGTGGAGATGGAACCAACTTCCAAGTCTCTATGACCTTCAGAAAAAAAGTTATTGAACAATATCTTGAACTCCTATAGGTTTTCATCCCTAACCCTAACCCTAATCACAACCAAAAAATCAAACACTAATCACAACCCTAACCCTACCCCTTCCAAAGGTCGTAGAAGCTCGGGGGTGGTACCAATGGATCGGGCATAGCCACATTAGTGGAGATGGAACCAACTTCCAAGTCTCTATGACCTACAGAAAAAAAGTTATTGAAGAATATCTTGAGCTCCAATGGGTATTCATCCCTAACCCTAACCCTAATAGCAACCCTAACCCTAACCCTAATCACAACCCTAACCCTAACCCTAATTGCAACCCTAACCCTAACCCTAACCCTAATTGCAACCCTAACCCATATTAGGGATTAATTGGAATAACTCCGCGCTGCTTGCTCGAAATGTGCTGAAATTCGTTGTGGTTGTGTGGCAGGCCACCTTTTATTAATCATGAAATGCACAAGTCTCTAGGACTTTCAGAAGAAAAGTTATTCAAAAATATCTTGTACTTTTTTTTATAGATTTGGTGGTTTCACCATTTCCGAAGGTCGTAGAAGCTCGGGGATGGTCCCAATGGATCGGGCAGAGCCACATTAGTGGAGATGGAACCAACTTCCAAGTCTCTATGACCTTCAGAAAAAAAGTTATTGAACAATATCTTGAACTCCTATAGGTTTTCATCTCTAACCCTAACCCTAATCACAACCAAAAAATCAAACACTAATCACAACCCTAACCCTACCCCTTCCAAAGGTCGTAGAAGCTCGGGGGTGGTGCCAATGGATCGGGCATAGCCACATTAGTGGAGATGGAACCAACTTCCAAGTCTCTATGACCTACAGAAAAAAAGTTATTGAAGAATATCTTGAGCTCCAATGGGTATTCATCCCTAACCCTAACCCTAATAGCAACCCTAACCCTAACCCTAATTGCAACCCTAACCCTAACCCTAACCCTAATTGCAACCCTAACCCATATTAGGGATTAATTGGAATAACTCCGCGCTGCTTGCTCGAAACGTGCTGAAATTCGGTGTGGTTGTGTGGCAGGCCACCCTTTATTAATCATGAAATGCACAAGTCTCTAGGACTTTCAGAAGAAAAGTTATTCAAAAATATCTTGTACTTTTTTTTATAGATTTGGTGGTTTCACCATTTCCGAAGGTCGTAGAAGCTCGGGGATGGTCCCAATGGATCGGGCAGAGCCACATTAGTGGAGATGGAACCAACTTCCAAGTCTCTATGACCTTCAGAAAAAAAGTTATTGAACAATATCTTGAACTCCTATAGGTTTTCATCCCTAACCCTAACCCTAATCACAACCAAAAAATCAAACACTAATCACAACCCTAACCCTACCCCTTCCAAAGGTCGTAGAAGCTCGGGGGTGGTACCAATGGATCGGGCATAGCCACATTAGTGGAGATGGAACCAACTTCCAAGTCTCTATGACCTACAGAAAAAAAGTTATTGAAGAATATCTTGAGCTCCAATGGGTATTCATCCCTAACCCTAACCCTAATAGCAACCCTAACCCTAACCCTAATCACAACCCTAACCCTAACCCTAATTGCAACCCTAACCCTAACCCTAACCCTAATTGCAACCCTAACCCATATTAGGGATTAATTGGAATAACTCCGCGCTGCTTGCTCGAAATGTGCTGAAATTCGTTGTGGTTGTGTGGCAGGCCACCTTTTATTAATCATGAAATGCACAAGTCTCTAGGACTTTCAGAAGAAAAGTTATTCAAAAATATCTTGTACTTTTTTTTATAGATTTGGTGGTTTCACCATTTCCGAAGGTCGTAGAAGCTCGGGGATGGTCCCAATGGATCGGGCAGAGCCACATTAGTGGAGATGGAACCAACTTCCAAGTCTCTATGACCTACAGAAAAAAAGTTATTGAAGAATATCTTGAGCTACAATGGGTATTCATCCCTAACCCTAACCCTAATAGCAACCCTAACCCTAACCCTAATCACAACCCTAACCCTAACCCTAATTGCAACCCTAACCCTAACCCTAACCCTAATTGCAACCCTAACCCATATTAGGGATTAATTGGAATAACTCCGCGCTGCTTGCTCGAAACGTGCTGAAATTCGGTGTGGTTGTGTGGCAGGCCACCCTTTATTAATCATGAAATGCACAAGTCTCTAGGACTTTCAGAAGAAAAGTTATTCAAAAATATCTTGTACTTTTTTTTATAGATTTGGTGGTTTCACCATTTCCGAAGGTCGTAGAAGCTCGGGGATGGTCCCAATGGATCGGGCAGAGCCACATTAGTGGAGATGGAACCAACTTCCAAGTCTCTATGACCTTCAGAAAAAAAGTTATTGAACAATATCTTGAACTCCTATAGGTTTTCATCCCTAACCCTAACCCTAATCACAACCAAAAAATCAAACACTAATCACAACCCTAACCCTACCCCTTCCAAAGGTCGTAGAAGCTCGGGGGTGGTACCAATGGATCGGGCATAGCCACATTAGTGGAGATGGAACCAACTTCCAAGTCTCTATGACCTACAGAAAAAAAGTTATTGAAGAATATCTTGAGCTCCAATGGGTATTCATCCCTAACCCTAACCCTAATAGCAACCCTAACCCTAACCCTAATCACAACCCTAACCCTAACCCTAATTGCAACCCTAACCCTAACCCTAACCCTAATTGCAACCCTAACCCATATTAGGGATTAATTGGAATAACTCCGCGCTGCTTGCTCGAAATGTGCTGAAATTCGTTGTGGTTGTGTGGCAGGCCACCTTTTATTAATCATGAAATGCACAAGTCTCTAGGACTTTCAGAAGAAAAGTTATTCAAAAATATCTTGTACTTTTTTTTATAGATTTGGTGGTTTCACCATTTCCGAAGGTCGTAGAAGCTCGGGGATGGTCCCAATGGATCGGGCAGAGCCACATTAGTGGAGATGGAACCAACTTCCAAGTCTCTATGACCTTCAGAAAAAAAGTTATTGAACAATATCTTGAACTCCTATAGGTTTTCATCTCTAACCCTAACCCTAATCACAACCAAAAAATCAAACACTAATCACAACCCTAACCCTACCCCTTCCAAAGGTCGTAGAAGCTCGGGGGTGGTGCCAATGGATCGGGCATAGCCACATTAGTGGAGATGGAACCAACTTCCAAGTCTCTATGACCTACAGAAAAAAAGTTATTGAAGAATATCTTGAGCTCCAATGGGTATTCATCCCTAACCCTAACCCTAATAGCAACCCTAACCCTAACCCTAATTGCAACCCTAACCCTAACCCTAACCCTAATTGCAACCCTAACCCATATTAGGGATTAATTGGAATAACTCCGCGCTGCTTGCTCGAAACGTGCTGAAATTCGGTGTGGTTGTGTGGCAGGCCACCCTTTATTAATCATGAAATGCACAAGTCTCTAGGACTTTCAGAAGAAAAGTTATTCAAAAATATCTTGTACTTTTTTTTATAGATTTGGTGGTTTCACCATTTCCGAAGGTCGTAGAAGCTCGGGGATGGTCCCAATGGATCGGGCAGAGCCACATTAGTGGAGATGGAACCAACTTCCAAGTCTCTATGACCTTCAGAAAAAAAGTTATTGAACAATATCTTGAACTCCTATAGGTTTTCATCCCTAACCCTAACCCTAATCACAACCAAAAAATCAAACACTAATCACAACCCTAACCCTACCCCTTCCAAAGGTCGTAGAAGCTCGGGGGTGGTACCAATGGATCGGGCATAGCCACATTAGTGGAGATGGAACCAACTTCCAAGTCTCTATGACCTACAGAAAAAAAGTTATTGAAGAATATCTTGAGCTCCAATGGGTATTCATCCCTAACCCTAACCCTAATAGCAACCCTAACCCTAACCCTAATCACAACCCTAACCCTAACCCTAATTGCAACCCTAACCCTAACCCTAACCCTAATTGCAACCCTAACCCATATTAGGGATTAATTGGAATAACTCCGCGCTGCTTGCTCGAAATGTGCTGAAATTCGTTGTGGTTGTGTGGCAGGCCACCTTTTATTAATCATGAAATGCACAAGTCTCTAGGACTTTCAGAAGAAAAGTTATTCAAAAATATCTTGTACTTTTTTTTATAGATTTGGTGGTTTCACCATTTCCGAAGGTCGTAGAAGCTCGGGGATGGTCCCAATGGATCGGGCAGAGCCACATTAGTGGAGATGGAACCAACTTCCAAGTCTCTATGACCTTCAGAAAAAAAGTTATTGAACAATATCTTGAACTCCTATAGGTTTTCATCTCTAACCCTAACCCTAATCACAACCAAAAAATCAAACACTAATCACAACCCTAACCCTACCCCTTCCAAAGGTCGTAGAAGCTCGGGGGTGGTGCCAATGGATCGGGCATAGCCACATTAGTGGAGATGGAACCAACTTCCAAGTCTCTATGACCTACAGAAAAAAAGTTATTGAAGAATATCTTGAGCTCCAATGGGTATTCATCCCTAACCCTAACCCTAATAGCAACCCTAACCCTAACCCTAATTGCAACCCTAACCCTAACCCTAACCCTAATTGCAACCCTAACCCATATTAGGGATTAATTGGAATAACTCCGCGCTGCTTGCTCGAAACGTGCTGAAATTCGGTGTGGTTGTGTGGCAGGCCACCCTTTATTAATCATGAAATGCACAAGTCTCTAGGACTTTCAGAAGAAAAGTTATTCAAAAATATCTTGTACTTTTTTTTATAGATTTGGTGGTTTCACCATTTCCGAAGGTCGTAGAAGCTCGGGGATGGTCCCAATGGATCGGGCAGAGCCACATTAGTGGAGATGGAACCAACTTCCAAGTCTCTATGACCTTCAGAAAAAAAGTTATTGAACAATATCTTGAACTCCTATAGGTTTTCATCCCTAACCCTAACCCTAATCACAACCAAAAAATCAAACACTAATCACAACCCTAACCCTACCCCTTCCAAAGGTCGTAGAAGCTCGGGGGTGGTACCAATGGATCGGGCATAGCCACATTAGTGGAGATGGAACCAACTTCCAAGTCTCTATGACCTACAGAAAAAAAGTTATTGAAGAATATCTTGAGCTCCAATGGGTATTCATCCCTAACCCTAACCCTAATAGCAACCCTAACCCTAACCCTAATCACAACCCTAACCCTAACCCTAATTGCAACCCTAACCCTAACCCTAACCCTAATTGCAACCCTAACCCATATTAGGGATTAATTGGAATAACTCCGCGCTGCTTGCTCGAAATGTGCTGAAATTCGTTGTGGTTGTGTGGCAGGCCACCTTTTATTAATCATGAAATGCACAAGTCTCTAGGACTTTCAGAAGAAAAGTTATTCAAAAATATCTTGTACTTTTTTTTATAGATTTGGTGGTTTCACCATTTCCGAAGGTCGTAGAAGCTCGGGGATGGTCCCAATGGATCGGGCAGAGCCACATTAGTGGAGATGGAACCAACTTCCAAGTCTCTATGACCTTCAGAAAAAAAGTTATTGAACAATATCTTGAACTCCTATAGGTTTTCATCTCTAACCCTAACCCTAATCACAACCAAAAAATCAAACACTAATCACAACCCTAACCCTACCCCTTCCAAAGGTCGTAGAAGCTCGGGGGTGGTGCCAATGGATCGGGCATAGCCACATTAGTGGAGATGGAACCAACTTCCAAGTCTCTATGACCTACAGAAAAAAAGTTATTGAAGAATATCTTGAGCTCCAATGGGTATTCATCCCTAACCCTAACCCTAATAGCAACCCTAACCCTAACCCTAATTGCAACCCTAACCCTAACCCTAACCCTAATTGCAACCCTAACCCATATTAGGGATTAATTGGAATAACTCCGCGCTGCTTGCTCGAAACGTGCTGAAATTTGGTGTGGTTGTGTGTCAGGCCACCCTTTATTAATCATGAAATGCACAAGTCTCTAGGACTTTCAGAAGAAAAGTTATTCAAAAATATCTTGTACTTTTTTTTATAGATTTGGTGGTTTCACCATTTCCGAAGGTCGTAGAAGCTCGGGGATGGTCCCAATGGATCGGGCAGAGCCACATTAGTGGAGATGGAACCAACTTCCAAGTCTCTATGACCTTCAGAAAAAAAGTTATTGAACAATATCTTGAACTCCTATAGGTTTTCATCCCTAACCCTAACCCTAATCACAACCAAAAAATCAAACACTAATCACAACCCTAACCCTACCCCTTCCAAAGGTCGTAGAAGCTCGGGGGTGGTACCAATGGATCGGGCATAGCCACATTAGTGGAGATGGAACCAACTTCCAAGTCTCTATGACCTACAGAAAAAAAGTTATTGAAGAATATCTTGAGCTCCAATGGGTATTCATCCCTAACCCTAACCCTAATAGCAACCCTAACCCTAACCCTAATCACAACCCTAACCCTAACCCTAATTGCAACCCTAACCCTAACCCTAACCCTAATTGCAACCCTAACCCATATTAGGGATTAATTGGAATAACTCCGCGCTGCTTGCTCGAAATGTGCTGAAATTCGTTGTGGTTGTGTGGCAGGCCACCTTTTATTAATCATGAAATGCACAAGTCTCTAGGACTTTCAGAAGAAAAGTTATTCAAAAATATCTTGTACTTTTTTTTATAGATTTGGTGGTTTCACCATTTCCGAAGGTCGTAGAAGCTCGGGGATGGTCCCAATGGATCGGGCAGAGCCACATTAGTGGAGATGGAACCAACTTCCAAGTCTCTATGACCTTCAGAAAAAAAGTTATTGAACAATATCTTGAACTCCTATAGGTTTTCATCTCTAACCCTAACCCTAATCACAACCAAAAAATCAAACACTAATCACAACCCTAACCCTACCCCTTCCAAAGGTCGTAGAAGCTCGGGGGTGGTGCCAATGGATCGGGCATAGCCACATTAGTGGAGATGGAACCAACTTCCAAGTCTCTATGACCTACAGAAAAAAAGTTATTGAAGAATATCTTGAGCTCCAATGGGTATTCATCCCTAACCCTAACCCTAATAGCAACCCTAACCCTAACCCTAATTGCAACCCTAACCCTAACCCTAACCCTAATTGCAACCCTAACCCATATTAGGGATTAATTGGAATAACTCCGCGCTGCTTGCTCGAAACGTGCTGAAATTTGGTGTGGTTGTGTGGCAGGGCACCCTTTATTAATCATGAAATGCACAAGTCTCTAGGACTTTCAGAAGAAAAGTTATTCAAAAATATCTTGTACTTTATTTTATAGATTTGGTGGTTTCACCATTTCCGAAGGTCGTAGAAGCTCGGGGATGGTCCCAATGGATCGGGCAGAGCCACATTAGTGGAGATGGAACCAACTTCCAAGTCTCTATGACCTTCAGAAAAAAAGTTATTGAACAATATCTTGAACTCCTATAGGTTTTCATCCCTAACCCTAACCCTAATCACAACCAAAAAATCAAACACTAATCACAACCCTAACCCTACCCCTTCCAAAGGTCGTAGAAGCTCGGGGGTGGTACCAATGGATCGGGCATAGCCACATTAGTGGAGATGGAACCAACTTCCAAGTCTCTATGACCTACAGAAAAAAAGTTATTGAAGAATATCTTGAGCTCCAATGGGTATTCATCCCTAACCCTAACCCTAATAGCAACCCTAACCCTAACCCTAATCACAACCCTAACCCTAACCCTAATTGCAACCCTAACCCTAACCCTAACCCTAATTGCAACCCTAACCCATATTAGGGATTAATTGGAATAACTCCGCGCTGCTTGCTCGAAATGTGCTGAAATTCGTTGTGGTTGTGTGGCAGGCCACCTTTTATTAATCATGAAATGCACAAGTCTCTAGGACTTTCAGAAGAAAAGTTATTCAAAAATATCTTGTACTTTTTTTTATAGATTTGGTGGTTTCACCATTTCCGAAGGTCGTAGAAGCTCGGGGATGGTCCCAATGGATCGGGCAGAGCCACATTAGTGGAGATGGAACCAACTTCCAAGTCTCTATGACCTTCAGAAAAAAAGTTATTGAACAATATCTTGAACTCCTATAGGTTTTCATCTCTAACCCTAACCCTAATCACAACCAAAAAATCAAACACTAATCACAACCCTAACCCTACCCCTTCCAAAGGTCGTAGAAGCTCGGGGGTGGTGCCAATGGATCGGGCATAGCCACATTAGTGGAGATGGAACCAACTTCCAAGTCTCTATGACCTACAGAAAAAAAGTTATTGAAGAATATCTTGAGCTCCAATGGGTATTCATCCCTAACCCTAACCCTAATAGCAACCCTAACCCTAACCCTAATTGCAACCCTAACCCTAACCCTAACCCTAATTGCAACCCTAACCCATATTAGGGATTAATTGGAATAACTCCGCGCTGCTTGCTCGAAACGTGCTGAAATTCGGTGTGGTTGTGTGGCAGGCCACCCTTTATTAATCATGAAATGCACAAGTCTCTAGGACTTTCAGAAGAAAAGTTATTCAAAAATATCTTGTACTTTTTTTTATAGATTTGGTGGTTTCACCATTTCCGCAGGTCGTAGAAGCTCGGGGATGGTCCCAATGGATCGGGCAGAGCCACATTAGTGGAGATGGAACCAACTTCCAAGTCTCTATGACCTTCAGAAAAAAAGTTATTGAACAATATCTTGAACTCCTATAGGTTTTCATCCCTAACCCTAACCCTAATCACAACCAAAAAATCAAACACTAATCACAACCCTAACCCTACCCCTTCCAAAGGTTGTAGAAGCTCGGGGGTGGTACCAATGGATCGGGCATAGCCACATTAGTGGAGATGGAACCAACTTCCAAGTCTCTATGACCTACAGAAAAAAAGTTATTGAAGAATATCTTGAGCTCCAATGGGTATTCATCCCTAACCCTAACCCTAATAGCAACCCTAACCCTAACCCTAATCACAACCCTAACCCTAACCCTAATTGCAACCCTAACCCTAACCCTAACCCTAATTGCAACCCTAACCCATATTAGGGATTAATTGGAATAACTCCGCGCTGCTTGCTCGAAATGTGCTGAAATTCGTTGTGGTTGTGTGGCAGGCCACCCTTTATTAATCATGAAATGCACAAGTCTCTAGGACTTTCAGAAGAAAAGTTATTCAAAAATATCTTGTACTTTTTTTTATAGATTTGGTGGTTTCACCATTTCCGAAGGTCGTAGAAGCTCGGGGATGGTCCCAATGGATCGGGCAGAGCCAAATTAGTGGAGATGGAACCAACTTCCAAGTCTCTATGACCTTCAGAAAAAAAGTTATTGAACAATATCTTGAACTCCTATAGGTTTTCATCCCTAACCCTAACCCTAATCACAACCAAAAAATCAAACACTAATCACAACCCTAACCCTACCCCTTCCAAAGGTCGTAGAAGCTCGGGCGTGGTGCCAATGGATCGGGCATAGCCACATTAGTGGAGATGGAACCAACTTCCAAGTCTCTATGACCTACAGAAAAAAAGTAATTGAAGAATATCTTGAGCTCCAATGGGTATTCATCCCTAACCCTAACCCTATTAGCAACCATAACCCTAACCCTAACCCTAACCCTAATCACAACCCTAACCCTGACCCTAACCCTAACCCTAATCACAACCCTAACCCTAACCCTAATCACATCCCTAACCCTAAACCCTAATTGCAACCCTAACCCATATTCACCATAGGGTGAATAACTTTGCGCTGCTTACTCGAAACGTGCTGAAAGTTGGTGTGGTTGTGTGGCAGGCTACCCTTTATCAACCACAATATGCCCAAGTCTCTAGGACTTTCAAAAGAAAAGTTATTCAAAAATATCTTGTACTTTTCTTTTTAGATTTGGTGGTTTCAGCATTTCCGAAGGTCGTAGAAGCTCGGGGGTGGTACCAATGGATCGGGCATAGTCACATTAGTGGAGATGGAACCAACTTCCAAGTCTCTATGACCTACAGAAAAAAAGTTATTGAAGAATATCTTGAGCTCCAATGGGTATTCATCCCTAACCCTAACCCTAATAGCAACCCTAACCCTAACCCTAATCACAACCCTAACCCTAATTGCAACCCTAACCCTAACCCTAACCCTAATTGCAACCCTAACCCATATTAGGGATTAATTGGAATAACTCCGCGCTGCTTGCTCGAAATGTGCTGAAATTCTGTGTGGTTGTGTGGCAGGCCACCCTTTATTAATCATGAAATGCACAAGTCTCTAGGACTTTCAGAAGAAAAGTTATTCAAAAATATCTTGTACTTTTTTTTAATAGATTTGGTGGTTTCACCATTTCCGAAGGTCGTAGAAGCTCGGGGATGGTCCCAATGGATCGGGCAGAGCCACATTAGTGGAGATGGAACTAACTTCCAAGTCTCTATGACCTTCAGAAAAAAAGTTATTGAAGAATATCTTGAACTCCTATAGGTTTTCATCCCTAACCCTAACCCTAATCACAACCAAAAAATCAAACACTAATCACAACCCTAACCCTACCCCTTCCAAAGGTCGTAGAAGCTCGGGGGTGGTACCAATGGATCGGGCATAGCCACATTAGTGGAGATGGAACCAACTTCCAAGTCTCTATGACCTACAGAAAAAAAGTTATTGAAGAATATCTTGAGCTCCAATGGGTATTCATCCCTAACCCTAACCCTAATAGCAACCCTAACCCTAACCCTAATCACAACCCTAACCCTAACCCTAATTGCAACCCTAACCCTAACCCTAACCCTAATTGCAACCCTAACCCATATTAGGGATTAATTGGAATAACTCCGCGCTGCTTGCTCGAAATGTGCTGAAATTCGTTGTGGTTGTGTGGCAGGCCACCTTTTATTAATCATGAAATGCACAAGTCTCTAGGACTTTCAGAAGAAAAGTTATTCAAAAATATCTTGTACTTTTTTTTATAGATTTGGTGGTTTCACCATTTCCGAAGGTCGTAGAAGCTCGGGGATGGTCCCAATGGATCGGGCAGAGCCACATTAGTGGAGATGGAACCAACTTCCAAGTCTCTATGACCTTCAGAAAAAAAGTTATTGAACAATATCTTGAACTCCTATAGGTTTTCATCTCTAACCCTAACCCTAATCACAACCAAAAAATCAAACACTAATCACAACCCTAACCCTACCCCTTCCAAAGGTCGTAGAAGCTCGGGGGTGGTGCCAATGGATCGGGCATAGCCACATTAGTGGAGATGGAACCAACTTCCAAGTCTCTATGACCTACAGAAAAAAAGTTATTGAAGAATATCTTGAGCTCCAATGGGTATTCATCCCTAACCCTAACCCTAATAGCAACCCTAACCCTAACCCTAATTGCAACCCTAACCCTAACCCTAACCCTAATTGCAACCCTAACCCATATTAGGGATTAATTGGAATAACTCCGCGCTGCTTGCTCGAAACGTGCTGAAATTTGGTGTGGTTGTGTGTCAGGCCACCCTTTATTAATCATGAAATGCACAAGTCTCTAGGACTTTCAGAAGAAAAGTTATTCAAAAATATCTTGTACTTTTTTTTATAGATTTGGTGGTTTCACCATTTCCGAAGGTCGTAGAAGCTCGGGGATGGTCCCAATGGATCGGGCAGAGCCACATTAGTGGAGATGGAACCAACTTCCAAGTCTCTATGACCTTCAGAAAAAAAGTTATTGAACAATATCTTGAACTCCTATAGGTTTTCATCTCTAACCCTAACCCTAATCACAACCAAAAAATCAAACACTAATCACAACCCTAACCCTACCCCTTCCAAAGGTCGTAGAAGCTCGGGGGTGGTGCCAATGGATCGGGCATAGCCACATTAGTGGAGATGGAACCAACTTCCAAGTCTCTATGACCTACAGAAAAAAAGTTATTGAAGAATATCTTGAGCTCCAATGGGTATTCATCCCTAACCCTAACCCTAATAGCAACCCTAACCCTAACCCTAATTGCAACCCTAACCCTAACCCTAACCCTAATTGCAACCCTAACCCATATTAGGGATTAATTGGAATAACTCCGCGCTGCTTGCTCGAAACGTGCTGAAATTTGGTGTGGTTGTGTGTCAGGCCACCCTTTATTAATCATGAAATGCACAAGTCTCTAGGACTTTCAGAAGAAAAGTTATTCAAAAATATCTTGTACTTTTTTTTATAGATTTGGTGGTTTCACCATTTCCGAAGGTCGTAGAAGCTCGGGGATGGTCCCAATGGATCGGGCAGAGCCACATTAGTGGAGATGGAACCAACTTCCAAGTCTCTATGACCTTCAGAAAAAAAGTTATTGAACAATATCTTGAACTCCTATAGGTTTTCATCCCTAACCCTAACCCTAATCACAACCAAAAAATCAAACACTAATCACAACCCTAACCCTACCCCTTCCAAAGGTCGTAGAAGCTCGGGGGTGGTACCAATGGATCGGGCATAGCCACATTAGTGGAGATGGAACCAACTTCCAAGTCTCTATGACCTACAGAAAAAAAGTTATTGAAGAATATCTTGAGCTCCAATGGGTATTCATCCCTAACCCTAACCCTAATAGCAACCCTAACCCTAACCCTAATCACAACCCTAACCCTAACCCTAATTGCAACCCTAACCCTAACCCTAACCCTAATTGCAACCCTAACCCATATTAGGGATTAATTGGAATAACTCCGCGCTGCTTGCTCGAAATGTGCTGAAATTCGTTGTGGTTGTGTGGCAGGCCACCTTTTATTAATCATGAAATGCACAAGTCTCTAGGACTTTCAGAAGAAAAGTTATTCAAAAATATCTTGTACTTTTTTTTATAGATTTGGTGGTTTCACCATTTCCGAAGGTCGTAGAAGCTCGGGGATGGTCCCAATGGATCGGGCAGAGCCACATTAGTGGAGATGGAACCAACTTCCAAGTCTCTATGACCTTCAGAAAAAAAGTTATTGAACAATATCTTGAACTCCTATAGGTTTTCATCTCTAACCCTAACCCTAATCACAACCAAAAAATCAAACACTAATCACAACCCTAACCCTACCCCTTCCAAAGGTCGTAGAAGCTCGGGGGTGGTGCCAATGGATCGGGCATAGCCACATTAGTGGAGATGGAACCAACTTCCAAGTCTCTATGACCTACAGAAAAAAAGTTATTGAAGAATATCTTGAGCTCCAATGGGTATTCATCCCTAACCCTAACCCTAATAGCAACCCTAACCCTAACCCTAATTGCAACCCTAACCCTAACCCTAACCCTAATTGCAACCCTAACCCATATTAGGGATTAATTGGAATAACTCCGCGCTGCTTGCTCGAAACGTGCTGAAATTTGGTGTGGTTGTGTGGCAGGGCACCCTTTATTAATCATGAAATGCACAAGTCTCTAGGACTTTCAGAAGAAAAGTTATTCAAAAATATCTTGTACTTTATTTTATAGATTTGGTGGTTTCACCATTTCCGAAGGTCGTAGAAGCTCGGGGATGGTCCCAATGGATCGGGCAGAGCCACATTAGTGGAGATGGAACCAACTTCCAAGTCTCTATGACCTTCAGAAAAAAAGTTATTGAACAATATCTTGAACTCCTATAGGTTTTCATCCCTAACCCTAACCCTAATCACAACCAAAAAATCAAACACTAATCACAACCCTAACCCTACCCCTTCCAAAGGTCGTAGAAGCTCGGGGGTGGTACCAATGGATCGGGCATAGCCACATTAGTGGAGATGGAACCAACTTCCAAGTCTCTATGACCTACAGAAAAAAAGTTATTGAAGAATATCTTGAGCTCCAATGGGTATTCATCCCTAACCCTAACCCTAATAGCAACCCTAACCCTAACCCTAATCACAACCCTAACCCTAACCCTAATTGCAACCCTAACCCTAACCCTAACCCTAATTGCAACCCTAACCCATATTAGGGATTAATTGGAATAACTCCGCGCTGCTTGCTCGAAATGTGCTGAAATTCGTTGTGGTTGTGTGGCAGGCCACCCTTTATTAATCATGAAATGCACAAGTCTCTAGGACTTTCAGAAGAAAAGTTATTCAAAAATATCTTGTACTTTTTTTTATAGATTTGGTGGTTTCACCATTTCCGAAGGTCGTAGAAGCTCGGGGATGGTCCCAATGGATCGGGCAGAGCCAAATTAGTGGAGATGGAACCAACTTCCAAGTCTCTATGACCTTCAGAAAAAAAGTTATTGAACAATATCTTGAACTCCTATAGGTTTTCATCCCTAACCCTAACCCTAATCACAACCAAAAAATCAAACACTAATCACAACCCTAACCCTACCCCTTCCAAAGGTCGTAGAAGCTCGGGCGTGGTGCCAATGGATCGGGCATAGCCACATTAGTGGAGATGGAACCAACTTCCAAGTCTCTATGACCTACAGAAAAAAAGTAATTGAAGAATATCTTGAGCTCCAATGGGTATTCATCCCTAACCCTAACCCTATTAGCAACCATAACCCTAACCCTAACCCTAACCCTAATCACAACCCTAACCCTGACCCTAACCCTAACCCTAATCACAACCCTAACCCTAACCCTAATCACATCCCTAACCCTAAACCCTAATTGCAACCCTAACCCATATTCACCATAGGGTGAATAACTTTGCGCTGCTTACTCGAAACGTGCTGAAAGTTGGTGTGGTTGTGTGGCAGGCTACCCTTTATCAACCACAATATGCCCAAGTCTCTAGGACTTTCAAAAGAAAAGTTATTCAAAAATATCTTGTACTTTTCTTTTTAGATTTGGTGGTTTCAGCATTTCCGAAGGTCGTAGAAGCTCGGGGGTGGTACCAATGGATCGGGCATAGTCACATTAGTGGAGATGGAACCAACTTCCAAGTCTCTATGACCTACAGAAAAAAAGTTATTGAAGAATATCTTGAGCTCCAATGGGTATTCATCCCTAACCCTAACCCTAATAGCAACCCTAACCCTAACCCTAATCACAACCCTAACCCTAATTGCAACCCTAACCCTAACCCTAACCCTAATTGCAACCCTAACCCATATTAGGGATTAATTGGAATAACTCCGCGCTGCTTGCTCGAAATGTGCTGAAATTCGTTGTGGTTGTGTGGCAGGCCACCCTTTATTAATCATGAAATGCACAAGTCTCTAGGACTTTCAGAAGAAAAGTTATTCAAAAATATCTTGTACTTTTTTTTATAGATTTGGTGGTTTCACCATTTCCGAAGGTCGTAGAAGCTCGGGGATGGTCCCAATGGATCGGGCAGAGCCAAATTAGTGGAGATGGAACCAACTTCCAAGTCTCTATGACCTTCAGAAAAAAAGTTATTGAACAATATCTTGAACTCCTATAGGTTTTCATCCCTAACCCTAACCCTAATCACAACCAAAAAATCAAACACTAATCACAACCCTAACCCTACCCCTTCCAAAGGTCGTAGAAGCTCGGGCGTGGTGCCAATGGATCGGGCATAGCCACATTAGTGGAGATGGAACCAACTTCCAAGTCTCTATGACCTACAGAAAAAAAGTAATTGAAGAATATCTTGAGCTCCAATGGGTATTCATCCCTAACCCTAACCCTATTAGCAACCATAACCCTAACCCTAACCCTAACCCTAATCACAACCCTAACCCTGACCCTAACCCTAACCCTAATCACAACCCTAACCCTAACCCTAATCACATCCCTAACCCTAAACCCTAATTGCAACCCTAACCCATATTCACCATAGGGTGAATAACTTTGCGCTGCTTACTCGAAACGTGCTGAAAGTTGGTGTGGTTGTGTGGCAGGCTACCCTTTATCAACCACAATATGCCCAAGTCTCTAGGACTTTCAAAAGAAAAGTTATTCAAAAATATCTTGTACTTTTCTTTTTAGATTTGGTGGTTTCAGCATTTCCGAAGGTCGTAGAAGCTCGGGGGTGGTACCAATGGATCGGGCATAGTCACATTAGTGGAGATGGAACCAACTTCCAAGTCTCTATGACCTACAGAAAAAAAGTTATTGAAGAATATCTTGAGCTCCAATGGGTATTCATCCCTAACCCTAACCCTAATAGCAACCCTAACCCTAACCCTAATCACAACCCTAACCCTAATTGCAACCCTAACCCTAACCCTAACCCTAATTGCAACCCTAACCCATATTAGGGATTAATTGGAATAACTCCGCGCTGCTTGCTCGAAATGTGCTGAAATTCTGTGTGGTTGTGTGGCAGGCCACCCTTTATTAATCATGAAATGCACAAGTCTCTAGGACTTTCAGAAGAAAAGTTATTCAAAAATATCTTGTACTTTTTTTTAATAGATTTGGTGGTTTCACCATTTCCGAAGGTCGTAGAAGCTCGGGGATGGTCCCAATGGATCGGGCAGAGCCACATTAGTGGAGATGGAACTAACTTCCAAGTCTCTATGACCTTCAGAAAAAAAGTTATTGAAGAATATCTTGAACTCCTATAGGTTTTCATCCCTAACCCTAACCCTAATCACAACCAAAAAATCAAACACTAATCACAACCCTAACCCTACCCCTTCCAAAGGTCGTAGAAGCTCGGGGGTGGTACCAATGGATCGGGCATAGCCACATTAGTGGAGATGGAACCAACTTCCAAGTCTCTATGACCTACAGAAAAAAAGTTATTGAAGAATATCTTGAGCTCCAATGGGTATTCATCCCTAACCCTAACCCTAATAGCAACCCTAACCCTAACCCTAATCACAACCCTAACCCTAATTGCAACCCTAACCCTAACCCTAACCCTAATTGCAACCCTAACCCATATTAGGGATTAATTGGAATAACTCCGCGCTGCTTGCTCGAAATGTGCTGAAATTCGTTGTGGTTGTGTGGCAGGCCACCCTTTATTAATCATGAAATGCACAAGTCTCTAGGACTTTCAGAAGAAAAGTTATTCAAACATATCTTGTACTTTTTTTTATAGATTTGGTGGTTTCACCATTTCCGAAGGTCGTAGAAGCTCGGGGATGGTCCCAATGGATCGGGCAGAGCCACATTAGTGGAGATGGAACCAACTCCCAAGTCTCTATGACCTTCAGAAAAAAAGTTATTGAACAATATCTTGAACTCCTATAGGTTTTCATCCCTAACCCTAACCCTAATCACAACCAAAAAATCAAACACTAATCACAACCCTAACCCTACCCCTTCCAAAGGTTGTAGAAGCTCGGGGGTGGTACCAATGGATCGGGCATAGCCACATTAGTGGAGATGGAACCAACTTCCAAGTCTCTATGACCTACAGAATAAAGGTTATTGAAGAATATCTTGAGCTCCAATGGGTATTCATCCCTAACCCTAACCCTATTAGCAACCCTAACCCTAACCCTAACCCTAATCACAACCCTAACCCTGACCCTAACCCTAACCCTAATCACAACCCTAACCCTAACCCTAATCACAACCCTAACCCTAATCACATCCCTAACCCTAAACCCTAATTGCAACCCTAACCCATATTCACCATAGGGTGAATAACTTTGCGCTGCTTACTCGAAACGTGCTGAAAGTTGGTGTGGTTGTGTGGCAGGCTACCCTTTATCAACCACAATATGCCCAAGTCTCTAGGACTTTCAAAAGAAAAGTTATTCAAAAATATCTTGTACTTTTCTTTTTAGATTTGGTGGTTTCAGCATTTCCGAAGGTCGTAGAAGCTCGGGGATGGTCCCAATGGATCGGGCAGAGTCACATTAGTGGAGATGGAACCAACTTCCAAGTCTCTATGACCTTCAGAAAAAAAGTTATTGAAGAATATCTTGAACTCCTATAGTTTTTCATCTCTAACCCTAACCCTAATCACAACCCAAAAATCAAACACTAATCCCAACCCTAACCCTACCCCTTCCAAAGGTCATAGAAGCTCGGTCCTGGTACCAATGGATCGGGCATACTCACATTAGTGGAGATGGAACCAACTTCCAAGTCTCTATGACCTACAGAAAAAAAGTTATTGAAGAATATCCTGATCTCCAATGGGTTTTCATCCCTAACCCTAACCCTAATCACAACCAAAAAATCAAACACTAATCACAACCCTAACCCTACCCCTTCCAAAGGTCGTAGAAGCTCGGGGGTGGTACCAATGGATCGGGCATAGCCACATTAGTGGAGATGGAACCAACTTCCAAGTCTCTATGACCTACAGAATAAAAGTTATTGAAGAATATCCTGATCTCCAATGGGTATTCATCCCTAACCCTAACCCTAATCACAACCCTAACCCTAACCCAATCAACTTTTTTTCTGTAGGTCATAGAGATGTGGGCATTTCATGATTAAAGGTCCAGTGTGTAAGATTTAGGTGAATGGGAAGTATTGGAAGGAATTTAACATAGAATAATCCTTTACCCTAGAAAAGCCCCTTTATATTTAAATACTATATATTTACATTCTACACACTGTACCTTTAAATATTTGCTTTATGTATCAGTTAATGTTAAACGGTTTAGTTGTACACATCCTACAGCTCATGGTCATGTGGGTGGAAGCTCAGTTTAATCCTTTTCCTTCCCTCTGCTGTGAGGAGCATCCAGGATCACAGCTGCAGCACTGCAGCATTTTTTGAGGCAATCTTCTGCTTTAGTTTGTGATTATATTCATAAATAGGTTGTTTTCTCAGTTTTGAAGTATTTCCCTAAATTTCTGACTGGATTAATTTTATATTTCAAGACTTTGGAAATGTTGAGCTGGTATGCCATCCAAAACTGTTACTCCTCTTGTCTCATTTACAAAACATTCTAATTAAAGTGATGACATCTGATACGAGCAATAGTGTCTTTGCTCATTCTCCTAAATTTTGTTTTTTACAAAGTATAAATGTAATGGTGGTGGGGATGAGGTCATGTAGTCATGTATCCACACTCCAGTAAAATCGATGGGTGGTATCTGTCTATGCACCAATTTAATGTTCTGGGCAGTTGAGATGAAGTGTTAATACTTTTAATATGCATTCTATGAGTAAAATTTTATTTGATGAGTATGGTATGTAAGTATTATCATGCTTTTTATCACTTGACCTATCATTGAATTGGTCTGGATCCACCGTGGATCACAACCAAGCAAGTCAGATTAAAAAAATGATGATATCATATGGGATATATTTCACATTTTTTTTATGATAATCAAAGCTTTAATTCCTTTACAATGTTGATATGACGAAATATTAACTCCGAAATAATTTTCCTGTAATTGCACAAGTGATCCACAGAGGGTCGCCATCATCCCAAATTAGAAGGTGCAGCATAGGGCCTCCTCAGCCTGCCAGGGTTCGATTCCCGGTATGGATACACAGTGGCAGGCGAGTGTGTTCGCTACCTCCTATAAGAAATGTTTACGTGAGCAATGCAAGGCTCGAGATATTGTTTTACCTTCTTTTTTGCAATATTCCTATGTTTCAAGGTCTGTTTGTTAGCGATGCATAATAATATATAATAATAATGTAATATACAAGCATGGTGTACGAGGTCCAGATATCTCTCGGTGTGGCTGTATTAGTTGTGTTGCATGCAATATATTTTTCACACAGTATGAGCCCGCATAGATGACTTCACAGGCCTCTGAACCAGAGCCTATATATGACATGACCATGAGTAGCACTTGTTTGAAAGTCATAGAGCTTAAATAAACATCTCAGTCTATTTACATAGACTGAGATGAAGGTTCACCTATTGGTAAAACAGGAAATAATAAATTCTTAAAAAGAGTCTGTAGTTTTTGACTTGAAATGTGTGAATATGGTAGAGGTTGCTGTTAATCACAAATTCCAATAGGGGGCAGTGACACAAGCAGGACAACAACAAACACTACACGTAGAAGAAGAATGGCAGCTAGTGAAACCGGAAATGTCAACCGAGTGACTGCGAAGTAGACATCACATCTTGACTTTATATTCCATGATGGAGTGCTAGTGTAAGAGAAGAAACAGTCGTGAAACATCGTCAGAGAGCAAACTGCGAACATGACAAATGGTAGGTGAACTCTGTCGTGAAAGCAAAGCTAAGAAGGACGAGTAAGTTAGGCTGCTTTTATTACAGAAGGCTAAAGCTAGCTTAGCTGTAGACGTGGCCCTGAGCTGCTCTGTCAGTGTGTTAGCACCAACACTGATTCTTCTTCTGTCACTAACTGTGTCACATCGCTTTTGTATGACAGTGACAGTTTGATGTCCCCTGGTGAAAAGCTCTCGTCTTCAAACCTCCCAGTTATGGAAACATCACAATTTGTGTGGCTACAAAACAACTTGCTAACTAGCATTGATCTGGTTGTCAGGCTAACAGTTATAAATCCAGGTAGATGGATCATAACAATGAGCGACCAAGACAAGAAAAAAGAACTCTTCTCAGTGTTAAACCTCATTTTCTGTTTCTGGTCTATTGTTTGTATCATTAAACTTTCTAGTTCTGGACCGAGCAGAGTCATCAACACAGTTTTAATTAAGTTTCAGTTTGTTCATCAGCAGTATTTGTTTCCACATGGTATCACCTCTGCCTCTTGGCTGTGCTTCTCAGCCTGGGCGATATGGCCACAAATGATATCAGGATATGGTTTTTCATATCAGCCATTATCAATAATCATCACAATACGTGCTACTGAGTGAAGGTTGTGGTTTTTAACTCTTCTATATGAGCAACGGTTGACAAACACATCCACAGCAACACATTTTAAAAATGTGAGGTCAGTCAATTGTTTCATATCTCCTCACTGTGGTCCCATAATGCACAAGCATTATAAATTGGACTTTTGTTATATTGCTATAATTATTGATATTTTTTTATTGTTCAGCACAGAGGCTTTTTAAGATCCACAAATTTAAACTAACATGTGCAGGAGCACCACAGCAAAAATGGGTGGATTATATTCTATGGTGTATTTTCCATCACTGACCGAAGTTGTTTGATTAATGGTTAATGACCAGTCTATGTAAATTTTAACATATTTCTACACTCTAGAAGGATCTATTGTATTGTTGTTATTGTTCTTTTTCTCATTTAAGATTTTGTTGAATACTGTGTGAAATACATTGAATAAGCTTTGCATCCTGCTGACTGACATGTGCTGTGCGATATTATCGTCCCCTCTCCTGTAGTGTACTCTTTCGACGGCATCCTGGTGTTTGGGCTGCTGTTCATCTGCACCTGTGCATACCTCAAAAAGGTGCCGCGCCTCAACAACTGGCTGCTGTCAGAGAAGAAAGGAGTGTGGGGCGTCTTCTACAAAGGTACAGATGTCATGAATTAACAATATGCCGATTCAGCACACTCCTACCAAACAAAATATCCCTAGGGTCAACACCACAAACCTGAGATTCAGAACATGATTTTATATTATTCCTATACATGTATATGTATAAGTGTGTGTCATATGATTACCTTTACAGTAATAATAAATAATAATTGTAGCACCTACTTGCCCACAACTTTGATTAATACTTGAATATTTTTTGTCTTTTGCCCACTCGCACTCAGTTTGACCATGTGCATCCATTTTGAGTGAAGAGTGTAGAACTTATGTCCAACCAAAAATAATTTTATGTATACCTAAATAAAGGTATGTGAGTCTATATATTTTTGGTAGTCCTCTACATCGGGTCGCTATGCACTCTTGAACCATTTAATCTTGAACCACTGTAATTTTTATTTCTACTTATGTGCTAATGTGCGGAACCAAAAGAAAAGAAATTGTGTCACCAAGTTAAGGGCACTTGCTGTATCTCAGTGGTCTCCCCCTGTTTATACGCTCTGCTTTCCTTCTTCTGTATGTTTGTAACTTACTTGCCATTTTCCTGAATCCTCCTCCTGATCCTCCGTCTCTTTCCTCAGCTGCAGTGATTGGGACGCGGCTCCACATTGCTGTGGCGGTTTCCTGTCTGGCCATGGCTTTCTATCTTGTCTTTTTGAAATGATTGAGGCAGACTGGAAAAGACTGGACGGCTGCAGGGTGGGGACGGACTCATCTCAGTGGTCACGTGCTGATCCTTGATGCAGGACACTTTCAGGATTAAGTGACTGATGAAAGCCTATTGCCCTGTGGGCCCATGTTA
Organism: Paralichthys olivaceus; assembly: GCF_024713975.1. NCBI lineage: Eukaryota > Metazoa > Chordata > Actinopteri > Pleuronectiformes > Paralichthyidae > Paralichthys > Paralichthys olivaceus. Next base: position 14,157,342 of record NC_091094.1, read on the forward strand.
AAAAAAAAAAAAAAAAGCCAGTGGCGCCCCCTTCTGGTGACTGGGTACATAACTCCTCCCTTAATAATGTATGTGCACTACAGACATGAAGGGCATCTGGAATCTACTCCACAGTTATTATAGAGAAGAGAGCCTGTTTGGTCACATGGTGTCATTCTGTTTCTTGTCTACATCCACATCCTGTAATTATTTATACTGAAGGATGCATTGTATGCATTGTGCCGTATACCTGTGCATACCCTACAATTAGCCTGGCTGTATATATTTAAATGAAATATGACCAATGACCAGATTTTTCCCATACACAATATCTGATCAAAGTGAAAATGAGCATTTCTCCTCCGAGCTGTGTTTTAGTCTATATCACTTCTTCTGTCAATGGTGGAGGGGAAGATAAACAAAGCTAATATATGAAGATGTTCTTGTATACACTATATTTCACTGTTATCAGATCTATTAACCTTTCTCAACAGTGCTTTTGGGTGTCTCCTACTTTTTTAGGTTGCATTTACTTTGACAGCTAATACTAGATATGTCTTGAATGTCATAAATAAAGTCACATAGGAGTCACAGAAAGAAAGTAGTGACTGTAAAAGAGGCATATCTCAACATTTTAAATTTGGATAGCTGCATCAGACTCGCCTGAAGATTGAAACGCAATGCCAAATAGGGATGGTGCCTCTGATTCTATCTATTACTGTTACTCTGAGTTTAATTCTGCTACCTTATTTTTTATTACTAATGTTTTTTGATTTGGAAAGGGGGGGGTGCAATGCAATTTTGAGTAAAACCTTGATCAGACAAGTTCTGCATTTGTTGTCTTTATAAAACAAATAATTTCTCTCTTTTTTGGTACCAATCACAGAACATACACTAACAGATAAATATCCTTTAATTCAATGTAAATGAAGTTCAAATCTGAAGTAATTGCCTCAAGTCTATTGTGTGTGAGTTGATCTTTATCATCTTTGAAAAATGAATTGTACAAGTGTACCCCCATTCTTTGCAAACCTCCTCCAGCTGAGGGAGCAGCAGTTTCCTGGTTTGTAACAAACCAACTGAATCAAGGTCTTGACTCAGATGTTTGTTCTTTTCTGGAGTTTTTCTTCTGTCTTGCAACAAAATAAACCACCTTTCATTGTGTCATCATAGCTTTTCCTCCAAGATGTCTCTGTATTCTGCTGCATTCATTCTCCCCTCATATGGTCTGTGGTATTAGAATTGTGCTCAGAGCATGAATCTGCCCTACACCATGCATCCCGATGATCATTATGTATTTCTGCTGATGTGCCGCATAAAGATCATAATAGAATTTCAGTCCTATCAACAAAGTCAGGCCATTACATTTTCTTGCGTTATCATTGTATCACCATCTCTCTAACCCAGTGAACCCTGTAGCTCCTTCACATGTGTCAAACGGATTGATGCCCTCTTGTCACCAGTGGCCTTACAAACATCGTCAGCTTTGGAAAATGACTCAGATTTACAACCATGCCACAGTTTAATAGATCATAGTCACTGATCATACTGTACTCACAGAGATAGTCTGTGCATTCAAAATTATACTGGATAATGTGTGCTTCCCCTGACTGACTCTTTTCAAAGTCATTGTTTATGATGGACCTTTTTCACAGCAGATGTTTTGTAACCACCTCTACCAGGTTATGTTTTGCCCCTGTATGTTCGTAAAATGGTTGTTTGACAGCAGGATTACACAAAAACTACGTAATTGATTTCCATAACACGTGGTGTAAGGATGGGACATCCCATTGAATTCTGACATGGATCCAGTTTAGGGGGAGGATCCAGGAATGTTTTATCACTTTCTTTAACGTTGTGAAACAGCATTTTTTTGACATTTTCACAGATTTCCCAGAGAATAATTCAATGATCTTGCTTTAAAAAATATGGCGAAGGTATCCACTCTTCCATTCTGGTTAATGATGGCTTGGTAATTCTCAAGGGACCCAATTAACCACTAGCCTACCTGAAAGTGAAGCAGCCAAATTGAATTCAGCCATCAGTCATTTTATTATTACCTCCACCAAGGTGGTGATGTTTTCATCTGCTGTTGTTGCAAGATTATGCAAAAACTACTGGAAGGATTGTTATAAAACCTGGTGGTGAAATATGATATTCATCAGGGTAGAAGCCATTCAATTTTGGTGCAGGTCCAGGATTTAGTTTTCACTTCCTTTAACATTGCGAGAAAAGGCTTTTTTTGGACATTTTGATTAAGATTTCTGAGAATAATTCATGGATCTTGATGGGAAAAAAAATATTCAGAAATATTAAGGGGACTGATAATTATGACATTTTATGAGAATAAAAATTTGAATCTAGTCAATTTAAATGTGGTTTCATAAGGCACTCTGTGACATTATTGTTTACTCCTGTGCTTTTCCTTCTGTGACATGATGAACTCTCTCCCATGAAAAAATTGCGTGTTTAGAATTTCTCTTTTTATCACTATCCGGTTTTGCTAAATGACAAATTGTCTGTTGGATTGTTCAGTGTATTTAACTTATAGTTGATTACACACAAGGGATTTCCATTCAACTGACAATATGAACAATATATGGCATTGGCAACACGTACAGAAAATAAGAATAAAGAGAATAGAATGAAAATAGAATTGACACAGATTACAGTGTAGTTACAGCACCTCATGATGGGCTTAAGCAAGGGATGCTGATACTAATCAAACTAGTAGCACTGAATCAGGTATGGTAGTATAGATAGATACTTTAAACTTTACTTCATTAACTCATAATGTTGGGATTCGATATCATGCAGCAGGGTAGTGCCGTGTTAAATGGAATATTGTTAACTGCTGACTTTGACATGTGTATAGTTTAGTAGCTTTACTATTAAAAGAACTTTACAAAGTCACTTTACACTCAGATATGTTTCACTGGTGTGTGTGTGTGTGTGTGTGTGTGTGTGTGTGTGTGTGTGTGTGTTAATGCCAAGGTAAAACCCAGTCAATTGACAAAGGGTGATTCCCAGTCACATCCACTTTAGGGGCGGGGTGGGACATCCCCTGTTTCCCAACAGCGACTCAACTCTCGCGAGATAACACCCCCCCACCCCACCCCCCAGAGCGCGCATTGGCGTGCACGTTCACGTTTGCGCACGCCCAGAGCAGCAGAAAGAGAGGAGAACAGAGCCGAGAGAAAAATCCAGTGAGTGCTCGTCTCCCGCGGACTCTCTGAGCTTCCTGGACCGACAGCAGAGGAAGTTGTCCCCTAGAGCGACGTGCACCGAGAGCGGAGGAACTGAGTCTCTTGCACCCGGAGTTTGGACGACTGCAGGCGGAGGAAGTTTTCGGGGGGCACCGTGTTTTTGAGTTGCGGAGAGAGAGTGAAGCACAACAGCACGTCGCGGTAGAGGAGGACGGAGAAGAGACGAGGAGAGAGGGCAGAAGTTTCCGCTGGTGTGTGTTGTGAGCTGCGGGGCTCCGTCTATCCACAGGAATGTCGCAGAAAGACAGACCCGCCTTCTACCTCCAGGAGCTCAACAAAACAGTGTGGGACGTCCCGGAGCGATACCAGAACCTGTCCCCGGTCGGCTCCGGCGCATACGGATCCGTGTGGTGAGCAGTTGTTTTTACACACACACACACAAGGGGAGAGAGAGAGAGAGCACCATTGCACAAGAGGAGTGGAGCGGGTTCCCACCACCCACAGAGGCCCTTCACAGCTGCGTCCTCCCCGGGCTGCTGATCGGCCGGTGCCGGACGCAGACTGAAGACGGGTGGGGGGATGACAACATTACTTTTATTGTGTACATCCTCACACTGTTCAGGAATCGCCGCCACTTGGCACGCGCTTCGGGGGTTGGTTCGTGTTTCTTCGGATTGTTTTTGTGCACATTAAGCACCTGCAGGCAGCTCTAGGGTCTCCTGCCCCAGAAGTTTAGCTATACACCCACATGTGCTGCATCCTCCGCTTTAAATCAAAGCTTTATTAGAGTGTATAGCTGATGGATGGCATGTCCGCATCATGGTGCCTCCTCGTCCTGAGATACGATCTGTGCTCATGATACAGAAAACAACACCTACAGAACCCAGCAGCATTGTGGGCCCTGCCTGCTCCACGCACGCAACCCTGGCACCGTTTTTACGCACACATCTCACACATCGCATGCATTATGCATTTTCTAGTTGGGTGCAGCCTGCAGAGTACCAGAAGGTCACGTGGTTCGTCAGAAAGCACCCTCCCCTCCCCTCTCGTGCACACTAAGAGCTTTTTTTGTATTCAGGAGACCCAGTCCTGCCACGGTGTGTGATGACTCTAGAATGATGTCACCCTCTTTCTCTCTCCGGTTGTGGTGCGCTCATGACTCACGGTCCCGAGGTTTGGTAGTGGCCTCAGCTGTGACGCTTTTTTAGTCATTACACAGTCATGGATGACATAGTGCCACAGTTATAACTCCACTCTTCTTATGGACCCCAGTTCCACATCTCCAGCTGCTCTGTGTTTTCTTCTACTTCTTCATTTTGTAGTTAAAGGTTCAGTGTGTAGAATTTTGTGGTGGAGCTGCATATTGCAGCTGAACACCCCTTCCAAACATTAAAAAGAGAAACTGTGGTAGACTTCAATTGTCATAAAAACTCAAAAGGTGTTTAGTTTGTCCAGTCTGGGCTACTATAAAAAACATGGAGGCCTCCGTAGAGAGGACCTGCTCCCGATTTATATATAAAGTGTTTAAACATAAAGGGCTCATTCTAGGTTAAAGAAAACAACAATTCGTACAATTGAGATGAAACACACTAGTGAAAACATTACTATTATCTTATATTCAATTTCTGCCAATACATGCCATTCACCTAAATCTTACACACTGGACCTTTGTGGTGTTTGTGATGGTTGATTCATTTTAATGCTCATCAGTTTTTTCTAAATCATGGAGAAACCAAATTAGATTGAAAGAGTAATTGTAACATGAAATCTTTAATTTATTTTGTGTTCTGTATATCTTTATTTACTCAGACCCAGTAGCATCTGTAACGATTATTACACCTCTGCAGAAATCTCACAAGAGTTAATTTAGATATCAAGATTATTCATATAGACCCTGTAGTTGTAGAGATATACTCTATGCATGTCATTATCAAGGCAGGATGTGCAACAAGAGCAAGTATTAAGAAGTTAAATAATTTGTCTGGCATTATATCTGGCCAGGACTGGGCAATAAAACAATATACTTAACTGTTGCAATTTATTTTCATCAATAGCAATATAGCAAAAATCCAAAATACATCAATATAATACTTTTGCATTGTGTAAGCACAGTAAGGAAGAACAAAACAGAATAGATCTACCTCAGATGTTGGACATTTTTCTGCTGTTTGCGAAGTGTTAGTCATTCTCTGCTCATTAAAAGGAGTTTAAAACCACAACTTTCACTCAGGAGCAAAGATCAGTCTTCAACATTTTACCGTGATAATTATCAAACATCTTTATATGTGGGCTGCTGTGACTGAGGAGTTGTCTACTACCCAAAGGGTCTGTGGTTTGATTCCAGTTGCCCACATTATGCTTGTTGAAGTGCCCTTTGCCAAGATACAGTGACACAGTGTGTGAGTGTTGTGTGATAGAGAGCTGCACATATATGCACTGTGTGAATGGGTGAATGGCAAAACTGCTGTAAAGGCACTAAGTCTAGAAACATGCTCTATAAATACAGACCATTTATCTCTGTAGAAGTTTTGGCTGTATCAGGACTTTATCTGGTCTTGATACACAGAGTTTGCACAGAAAAGCTCCATTACACGATTCTAAGCTTCTCAGCTATCAGGTTTCCTGTTAGGAAATCCTTCAGTGTTTCCCTCTGTATTCAATGATAAGCAGGAGCTGTCCACTTATCTCTTGGAGATGTGATCAAAAACCCTTTTGAATTTTACAGTGACAATAAATTCTAGAAAGCAAAGTGGTTTAAACAGCAGGATTCCATTAAATATCCTTTAGAGGGTGCAGAATCTTTAAGGTATAAATAACCACGCGTGCAGCACCTTCTCCAGCGTGTTACAGATGTCGGCCTGCGGGGCACCTGCTCTCAGTCGCTCAGCCCGCCCAGTCTTTCTTGTTGCTGCCATTATGCTCTTTAGCTTCTCAGCTTGAAGTCAAGCCAGTGTTTAAATATAGAGAGCATATTGTATGCAGGGTTTTGAGTATATGTCACTTTTAGATGCAAGACCTCTTAGAAACAGCTTCCTCCTTATATCTGACCTAAGCTCTTCTTTTTGTAAAAGCCAGATCCTGGGTTAGTGTGTGGAAAGAAGGCGTTTTGAAAGAATGCTGCTGGTGGGGATTACTGTTTAGACTGTATGCTGCCAAGTGACTTGTGTTATATGTTTAGATTACTTAACTAAGCAAAAACAAGCATGAAACATGTGCAGTCCCACGGGACATTTACATATGTTAAATTAATAAAGGAACATTATAGAGCCAACCAATATGGCTAAAAATATCCTCTTGATATTTAAGGCTTTGGTGAAATCATGATACACAGACCAGTAAACAGTAGTTGATTAACATCATTATCACTAAGCTTTTCTGTAAACCTTCTTATTTGAGATGAGATAGAGTGACAAAGTAAATTTACAGGGAAAATTATCGCTGCGTGACACTACAGCAACATCATTTTTATTAACAACACAGAAACCATCAAACGCATTTCTAGATAATCAGAGCTCTAAACTCATAATGATTCCCTGCTTTCTCTCTGAGACATTCATGTAATTACTCACTGGCTGTTTCCTCATTCTCAAAACACAAGCATAACTGTTATTGATTTGTTGAAGCAATAGTTTTCTGCAGATGTGAAACACAAACAGCTTTTAATGCTCGGCTGCAGCTGAAGGCATAGTGTTGACATGTGCCGTGCTCAACTGCCCCCAATGCTTAAATTGATCATTTAAAGGTTAAATGTGTAGAATCTAGTGATATCTAGTGTTGAAGTTGCATGTTGCAGCTGAACACCCCTCACCTCACCCTCTCCTTCCAAACATGAAAAAGAACCTGTGGTAGCTTCAGTTGTCATAAAAACTCAAAAGGTGTTCAGTTTGTCCAGTTTGGACTAATGTAAAAAACATGGTGGCATCCGTAGAGAGGGTCCCCTCGATGTAAATATTTAAGTATTTAAATATAAAGTATTTAAATATAAAGGACCTTTTCTAGGGTAAAGAAAACTACAGTTCATACAATTAAGTTGAAATGAACTTGTGAAAACATCATGAAGATTATTCTACATTAAATTTCTGCCAATAGTTCCCTTTCACCTACATCTTACACACTGGACCTTTAAGCACATGTCTTTTCTCAATTTCGTTTGTAGCATGTCCTGCACATGTTTATTTTGCAGCTTTCACAGGTGTGTTTAGTTGTCAGTTTGCTCTAAGCAGCACATGCATTTCCTCACCAGCCTCTCACCTAGGAAGCTTTTTTATCTTGGACTCGCGCCTGCATGTCCTGTGGCCTTCGTAATGTGATGTATTCATTTAGACACCATATGTAGCTTTGCATATTTTGCTGATTAGGAAAGATTGTGTAACAAGGCTAATCTGGTGTGAAGGTGCAATATTGCGGCTAGCTCTGCCTGACGTGCCTTGTGTTCCTCAGAGAAATGTGCACTGACTTGTCAGCTCGCCAAACAAACCAGAGGCTTAAGCTTGAAACCAGTAATTTAACGTGACTTTAGCTGCCTGATACACAACGGACTTCATCTGTGATGTGAGTAGACCAAAGCCATTCATTTTGGTATAAAGTGATGGATCAAGCCTGTGAGCCTCAGAATGTCCTGGCACGCAGTCATTATGGTACTGTGTGAACTTTTCAGCTGCTTTTATAGGTCCCAGCTGGTGGTGACTCTTCTCATGGAATCCTGCTTTTTGACAGAAAGGTCTGATGAAGGAAGGACGAGGAGTTTATTTTAATCAGCTTCTCTGTTAGCAGAGCACATCGGAACATTTCTGTGTTTATACAACCCTGTAATAACTTAATTACAGCTGAAGTATGGAAATACTGAGATTATTGCTTCTGCCATGTAAACACGTTCACCAGGTCATCTTACTGGCACTGAGGTTATAATCATGATAAGCACAATTGTTTCATAAGAACAGGGTTATGAAATTACTGTGGCAGCCATATGTACATTGAAACATTATTATGTGAGTGGAACAGACTGAGGTCATTGTGTGCATAACAAACCATTTACTGCTGATGATTTAATGTCACAGACTCCATCTTGATGATGTGTCCTCAGCTGCAGGAAAGTGAGATGACAACAAGGAACATCACTGACTATATTTGCATGGACACCAATATTCCAATAATAACCTGATTAATACAAAGGTCTGAATAAGGCACTGCCAGGTAAATATCATTTTCTGATTAACTTAATCTGAATAAGGTCAATAATAGAACTTCATTACACGTATATTATTCAGATTTTAGTAGCATTATGAAGACATGTTTATGTCACATAACCTCCTTTCACAACATTTTCTGACATCGATATACAACAGTTCCTGACTGCTTGATGGCTCATGCTCTGTGCACAGGATGGCCTGGCACCATGAAGAAGTCACATTTCTGGGGATAAAGCATAGTTATGCTACAATATGGGAAATGGATTTTATTAATTGTTTGGATTGGCAAAAAAGGACTTATGTGGATATAATAATGTCAAGACTCATAATCGGATGATGCTCTGCAACATGTACACATGAATAGAATGGAAACATAGTCACTGTTTATCTTACTATGAATCATTTGAATAATTTCAGTATACATGCAAATGTTTTGTTTCTGCTCGTAATGTGGCGCTTCCCTTTGACATCAAATTTGAGTTATATGAAAGTTGCTAATGAGTTTACAGATGGCTTACGAGATGAGTTGGGCTCAAGGTAACATTTTAGTCAATTCCATTTAGTCATAATGAAGCCACAGTAGCTGCTGTGTGTGTGTGTGCCAAGATTATATAGTGCCAGTCATGAGAAAAACACCTCATGCATTATTGCATTTAACTAAAAGCTGCAAGAGAGAGTTCAAGGAAGTGAATCACAGTTTTTGTGACTCTGCTGTATTTTTTCAATTGTGGGGAACTGATGACAATAAAATCTCTTTCTTGAATCTTTTTTGAACTTTTTTGAACTACACACATCTCAATAAGTCTTCTACAGTCCACATTTACCTGCAAGCACACTCCTCATGATCACTACTATAAAAGTTGTTCTGCAAGTCAGAAACATGAGAATACACTGGGTGTGGGAGATAATCTTTGACTTACTGGAAGGAAAAACACACACTGCTTATTGTGACATTCTTATTTTGGATCCACGGTGCTCACCACCACCACTTTGTCACAAACACAGTATCATTGTTAAAGCTACCATCGGAGGAATTGTATATTAGACTTTAAGAGCTCACCCAGTCGTCCACTTTGAAAAGGGCAGCAGATCAGTTTGTGGGAAATGTTCAGAGGAAATGATTCTCATCCCCTCCTCTAACAAGCAGAGTGTAAATAGATTTGTTATTAGTATGAAGAAGTTTTGACTGCTCCCTGTGACTCATTTTCTGGACTTAATTTACGTATGATTTGTTCTGCAAAAGCAGAAAAAATCCCTTATTTTAACACGTGCACAGGGTTAGACCACAGTGGGAGGAAACGAGTGTCAGCACAGATCTTTTTTTTTTACTGATTTTGCAATCGTCCGTTTGTGATGCAGCTTAAGTGATTGACCTGGAAGGAATGTGGTTTATTGTAAGTAGGTTGTGTTCCCTCACAGTACCGGAAATGCAGCAATATCTTAGCCCTCTCCCCCTCATGGTCTCTTATTGTCTGGGCCCCTGTTTTGATTTTTGTTTATGTTTTCCTCTGTGATTGTTTGTTAGTTAGAATTATTACAGAAAAACTCCCGGAAGGAGGTTCTTGAAACTTGGTGAAAGGATGTGGTATTGGCTACAGAAGATAATTTTTTTTTTATCACTTTCTTTAAAATTTGAAGCGATTTTTTTTTTTAATTTTATTTTTTTTATTACATGAATCTTCATAACATGTTTAGGGACTGATATTTATGAATGTTTGCAATCTGGTGCAGATTCAAATAAAAACCCAGATGTGGTTTCATAAGGACAGTGTTGGGCCCTGACTGTACTCTACTGAAAGCACTACACTAAGTGGCATTCCAGTTTTTTTATATCCTGTCAAATGTTACTTTCTGTGTGCTGCATTATTTTATTATCAGTGCTTATTTTACAGGAATACAACACGAGTGCATTTCACTCTGAGCTTTTATGTTGCACTTTCTTTTGCCACGGCTGTTTTTTTGTGAGGTATTCTTTACACCATTAAAATGAAATGAGTCAAATCATGAATGAAGGGATGAATGAGGAACAAAACAAACACAGTGTGCACTCACTTGGACAGCTTCAGCAGGATCACAGGGTTGACTTAGATATGATACACATTAAACCATTATATTCAAATCAACTGAAGTATTAACAACATGATACCGTCTCAGAGCCCATCAGCTACAGTCTATTGAGGAATAAGTCTCCAGGGGCCAATATTTTGGGGTGTCAGGTTTAGACAGCAGATATCCGGGCCAAGACCTCTTACATTCACTGTGCACTGTTCACAGTCCGACACTTTTTGTAGTTGTTTTCAATCAAGGCAATATCTTCTCTCTATGAACAGCTATCTGCGTACGAGTGCAGATAAATGAAAAAGCTAATAGCCGATGAATGATACACCTCTTTTGCTCTGTTTACCTTAAACAGAGGACATTTAAACAACATCAATAAAAACGATTGTCCAGCTCTGTGTGAACACTGCTTTGCACTGCTTTGCCAAAAGTGAGACCAAGCAATCAATGTTGTGTATTATTATTTTTTTTTTTTTTACTGGCTTATGGCCTCCTCTGCAACCGAGAGAAGTACCTCATTATCTGTTAAATCAAAAGAAACGTTTAAGGTCTTGACACGACACTTGTCATTAGCCTGATCAAATGAGTTCACTTCTTATAATTAACCACCTTCACATGCTTTGTTTGTTTTTCAGTTCAGCGTATGATGTGAAGACAGGCCTGAAGATAGCAGTGAAGAAGTTGTCGAGACCCTTCCAGTCCATCATCCACGCAAAGAGAACCTACAGAGAGCTGCGGCTGCTCAAACACATGAAACACGAGAATGTAAGTCACATGCACCTCTGTGTGACTCCTGTATGCACAGAACAGGACATGCACGAGAACTTTTGCACTCCCAACTACTCTACTACTGATTCCTGCAGCTTATACAGCTTTGCCCTCAGGAATGTGGCTTTGTGTATAGACGTTCATGTGACATAACAGTTGACAGGGAACAACTATTAGAAACTGAAACTGTAACATGTAAATGTAGTGTCAAATTGAAAAGCTAAACTTTTCTACAAATTGTTTCTATTTTACTTAGTGAAATACCAAAATGCAAACAAATACACAAAATTGGAGCCCACCCTCCCCATCCCCTGGATCCACATTGCCGATCCTTATGAAGCATTCCTGCAAAAGGACTGTGAGCACCATTAAAAATGAATTGCAAGCCTCTACAGCTGACCCTTTCACTCTGTTAACTCCAGCAGTTCTATATCTACATACTCACCACTATGCCAACACAAAACACTTTTGGAGTTTCTGTGGTAAAAAGTGTTGAAGTAAATGGTCACCCACTTCTTCAAACATAAAAAAAACCATCAGAAAAAACATAAAATGCTTCCATACTGCTCCTGTGTCATCCAAGTGTCCATGTTTACACCATGTTTTAGTCTTAATGTCTGCTGTGATCCTCCTGCCTGGAGCTGCGTTCACATTAACAGAAACTCGTCTACTGGCAATTATGTTCAAAAACCGCACATATATCTGCTAATATTTGTATAAAAGCTGTATGAGTGACAACACTGTGTACCATACAGAATCAAATAGGTAAAACAAGATTTATCATGAGTGAATAAAATCTTTTCTCACATAATCATCTGACAATGTAACAGTTTGGCTATGTTCCAAAATCTCTGTTTAGCTGGAGGTCTGTCGATGGCTCACTGCGATCGCTGCTCAGCTGACTGAGTCACTGCAGGGAATCGATTGCTCTCGGAAAATGATTTTCTCTAACAGTCACAACATTTTTCTGTCTTTTCCTGTTCATCATCTGTGACAGATCTAATTCTTGGCTGTTTGACTGATTGATTTATTTCTAGTCCTGCAGGTTAAACAAACTCTGAGGCTGCTTAAACTGAAAGAGTGAATATAGACAAACTACAGTATTATGCATTAGTCTGTAAAAGACTTTAATGATGCTGGTTTTTGCTCTATTCAAAACTAACTGTTGTATTAACAGGGTTTTTGCAGGGTCTAACAAAGTCTAAAATTCAAATATTTGAATTTTAAATATGTTAAAATGTTATGTGCTGGGCCTTAAATACTTTAATTCACAGCACACCCTACTTGGATACCGATAGTTTCTGACTATAGTTTTCAAAATAACGTGACTTTTGAGGGCATTAGGCTACTTGGCCTTAAATTATGGGGAAGTGTAAAAAATAACTCCGGTATTTCTTCATATCTTAAATTACATTCATTGTTGTCTGATAAAGGTCTTCATTTGTTGAAACCTGCAACAACCCTGAAAAGCTAGTTTCTCAGCAGAGTTTTGTTACATTTGTTGTTTTCGGTGCTGCACCCAAGTCGTCTCATGATATAGCTTCATTTATGAAATACGAACAACCTGTTAAGAAGCCTGACGTTGTTTCTTCTGTTAGTTTCAAGTGTGACAACATAATCACACACGATCAACGGCCTGGAGCTAAAAGAGGTGCTATGGTTGGTGTGATGTCCTGTTAGAAGAGGTTTTCACTGCCAATTATTCGAGCACGTTGCACGACACCACTCAGTGAGCAGCGATTCACCAAATAATCGCAGTCCCTTCACCTTCTGTGGTTAAAAGCAAGCAACTCTAAGAAAATGGAGTATGAAATAGATATAAGTGAACACAAGTCGAGGTAGTGAGGGTGCTGTCTTGAATCTCATGTTGCCGCTACAGCGATTTTGATTCATGCCATTTTACTTCAATGATTTTGGTATTGATTATTTACCTTACTTACTGTGCAGTAAGACCTGAAAATATGGTACGAGCTCCTCGTTTTGTTTTCGCAGATCAGAGTCTTTCTGTAATTACCCTGTTTGTTTGTGTTGCCTTCATGCAAATTTCCCTCCTGCACCCGTGCTGTTTCTGACAGAAATATTGCTGTTATGTGATTTGTGATGCAACAAAACAAAGGTTTAGAGAGTAATATGAAACAATAGGTGCTTTCCTATCGTCCCCTAATGAATGTCATCATTCTGCACAGCCCTAGCTTCAACAATCACTGCTTTGGTTTTGGTTTTTAGTCTCCATGTGTGCATGCACGTACAGATATGTGCTCACATACTGAAACCAAGCACAGTTTCTAGTTCCTGTGCTCTATTGTTGCATCCTGCTCACATACTGCCCAGATGAAGAGCATCCTTATGTGTTATGTAATGACACAAGCTGAAGTGCAGGTGATGGGTTTCTGTTGCTGCATGGAAACAGGTCAGCTGGTGAATGGTGTGTGTATCAGTGTGTGTGTAAGACTAGATGGTACTGGGGACTTTGCACGGGAACAGGGTGGAGATTTGTTTTCTATGGTTCGCTCAGGTGTTTGCTGTAAGCTATTGTAACACTATAGTTTAAATGGCTTGTTGTGAGAGCTTAATGATAAGTGACAGGGTGGACTGCTCTTTTCTCTGAGCAGTTTTAGATGACGCAGTCAGAGGAAAAAAGAAACTGCAGCTCCAAGAATCATGGAACGTCTCAAAGGGGAAAACCCATCAGCAGCAGCTGAAAACCAACAGTACATTAGATTCCACAGTACCATGAAGGATGTCTAGAGAGTTAATTTAATTTCATGAGAACATATTTTCATACCGCCTTATTGCCTAGAAGAACTCATTACACACCCTCTGGACTTCATGCGTTGGCTATTCAGTGATTCTAGATGCCATCACGACACATGCTGGTGTCACAGCAGCTATAAACAGTGTGTTCTGAAAGTATTCTGACACTTTCACTATCTAAGGACAGGCAACACCCTTGGCCAGAGGCATTATGTTTTTTGGTTGTCCGCTCGTCTCAAGGGAATTTCTTTAAGTTTGTAACAAACCTTCATTGGGACTCGAGGAACAACACATTAGATTGTGGTTGTCAAAGGTCAAAGTCACTGTGACCTAACGTTCATGTCAACATGAGATATTTGGAGCACCAGGACCAAACGACTTCAACAGGAGATGAACCATAGACTGTGAATAAAGATGGACAACGCATCTGCGCTTTCTCTCACAATGCAATGAATGAAGCTAAAATATCCCTGAATATGAACGCTGGCATCTTGCACAGTGGGAGCCAGAGTAGTGATCAGGGGATGTAGCCACGGTAACAAGGTCCCGCTAATTCACATGCTCAACCAATCGTGAATAAGTCTCAGCTGTCAATCATGATGTTTCATCCCAATTTTATAGCATCAAATGACTAATTAAAACAAAACTTTGTGAAAAATGAGCACTTGAACAAATATCAGTGTCAAAAGAACTACCTAAAATTACATAAACTATTTTTTTTAAATTCTGTTCTTAGTTCGTTTGGTCCACGTCCCATCCACGAACATGGAGGAGCTTGTCTTTATGACCTACTGTATATTGTAGCCAGCCACCCGGTGGCAATCAAGACACTTTTGCTTCATGTTTTTGTCATGTCAAGATTTAGCCATTTTCAATAATTAATGTGCTAAATATGTTTTCAGACAAATAAATGGATAAAACAATGAATTGATGACATTTTATTTTATTTATATCCAAAAGGTCAACTTTGTTGTGACATAATAATGTCCAACAAAAACACTTTTCTGGCTCCATGCGACACCATAAGTCAGCAGCACAAGGGGGGGTTTGGATCATATTTCTTGTGCTAAAATCATTTTAATATTTTTATTCCTCATCAATATACACTCACTGCCCCATAATGACTGAGCAGAAACAGCTTTTTATGGGTTTATAC
The DNA here is from genome assembly GCF_024713975.1 of Paralichthys olivaceus. Taxonomy (NCBI): domain Eukaryota; kingdom Metazoa; phylum Chordata; class Actinopteri; order Pleuronectiformes; family Paralichthyidae; genus Paralichthys; species Paralichthys olivaceus. Next base: position 14,172,452 of record NC_091094.1, read on the forward strand.
AGAAACAGTGCCCATATCATTGTAATCATACAAGATCCTGAGTAACCTGACTTCAGTTACGATTTCATTATATGCTTTGTGTTGTCGTGGACCAGACAGTTTTGTTTTTTATTTTTCCATTTGCGGTCACGACTGTCAGTTGCATCTTAACAGGAAAAATTGCATCAACCTTCATTTTCTGTTTTTAAATCATCAAAGTGTTTAAATCTCCACCTTTGCTTTAGATGGAGAGAGACTGTGTTTTGCTCACACTGTTGCCAGGAGACTCCCCGGGTTTGGGTTTTGGAAAGCCTGAGTGGACCAATCGGATCTTTGTTGTGGCAGCAGTCCACCAATCAGCTGTGGGTTTGTGCCTTGTGTGGGCGGGCTGCTGCAGTGTTTTTCCTTTTTTTTTTTACAATATCCACCTCAGCCTCTCACTGCAGGGGGTGGGGGCAGGGTCGGCACTCAGGGCTGCTCAGTTGCCGATGTGCACACGTATATGCAGGAATGTGTGCATGTGCGATCACAGCAGATGAACACACACAAACATGTGACAATCTGTTTTCCCTTTGTACTTAATCTTTCTTTTCTTTCATTCAAACTGGGTCATTGCATAAAACAAGCCTTTTATGTATATATACTCATCAAAGTGTTACTGATAAGCAGCCTGTCATATTCTATTTTCCACACATCACATTTGGTTTTCCAGTCATTCAATCGCAAACTCACAAACCTTACAAACGGCATCTACAGCAGTAAATGAATATATTCTCAGCCTGTGTAAGTACTTTAACAATTTGTTGGAATGAAACCAGTGAGATTTAACACAACATGTTTTTGTGCAGGTCTCTCAACGTAATGTTTTGCTTAAGTCGCACTTGCTGGTGCCTGTCCTGTCAGCGCGATGCACAGACTTTTATCTGCTGCTTCCTCTGAAATCATATCGGCTGTGGTTGTTATTGACCCCATTTATGTGATTCAGCCGCTTGGTAACCAAAACAGTGAGCAAGGATAGCCAAGTGTACGTCACTAAATATTAAGGTCCTTGAACTTGAGCAGTGCAACGAGGCAGGAATCGGGTGAAAGCTTGATGGAATCAATTTAAACTTGAGATAGTGTGGAACGAATAACATCAAGTTCTATCACACACTTGTTGACTGTCAATCTGACGTCTTTGTCAACATTTAATTGTGTGGCTGTGATATCACGAAGCAAACGACATGTTTTGTTTCCAAGTTATTAAACACTAAATGAAAACTGTAATTTTTGTTCATTTGGAGTCTGTCACATAAAATATTTCCTGACCTCTCTGTCTCTTTCTTTGCCTTCAGGTGATCGGCCTATTAGACGTTTTCACGCCAGCGACGAGCTTAGAGGAGTTCAGTGATGTGTAAGTCACCTTCTTTAGTTTTTCTCTCTCTTATGTCCTTTCTCATGTCTATTTCTCTGCCTCTCTTCTGTCTCAGCCTCTGCTGCTTTAGTTTCCCTCTTTCTAACACAATGAAAGCCTTCTCAGCAGATTAACATGGGACTGAATCTAGAGGGACAAACACATTATAATCCATAGCGCCATGCTAGTCCAGAATGTGGCGGGTTGTACCAAGGTGAATGTAGGGTGAACATGTGCGCTGTGCACATCACAGTCTCCATGGTAACAGCCATCTGGCAGTGTCTGGGGCTGTGTGTGTGTGTGTGAGATTCAGTGTCCTTGAATCCGCTGCATGGAATCATCAGCTTGTTGCACATTTGTGGTAATATGAGATGAGCCCCCCCCCACACACACACCACACGCACACACAACTGAAGTTAAACAATAAAGATTGTCATTTGTCTTTTTTGTGGAATGAGGTCAGATACTCTTCACATTAACAAGACCACATGGCCTTAAGCTGATCTGTTGTCTGTATAAATAATAAGTGAACAATTCTGGATTCCAGCCTTCTTTATGCATCTCTTCCCCTCTTTTACTTTCTAACAGTGCAACTGTTTGTTGCCGAGTTTTCTTTTAGTACAGGTATAGTTATGTAGACAACTTAAAATAAATTGTTGTTTAATTTGATTATTATATTAGAAAGTAATAGATTATAGAGAATAATTTATATAAATTGCAAAATACTATAAAAAAAACTAAAACAATACTAGTCAGTGAGAGGGACATTTGGAGCCCAGGTCTGATTGCTGTGTGATTTGCAGGTATTTAGTGACCCACCTAATGGGGGCAGACCTCAACAACATTGTCAAGTGTCAGAAGCTGACTGACGACCACGTCCAGTTCCTCATCTATCAGATCCTCCGAGGCTTAAAGGTCAGTGAAGTTTCCAGCACAACACAATTGTCCAGGTCGACACTGGACCCTCAGATGGCTCCCTTTATATGTATAGTAGAGGGGAAACATAATGTGGGTTCAATAAGAGACTGTTGTCTCTTTGACTACATCCACACTACTATGTTTTTGTTTTAAAATGCATTAACTCTGTGTCCACACTACTCTGGAGTTTTTAGAGTTGCTAAAACAGAGACGCTTGAAAACACTGCTGGCCCTGTTTTAGTTTAAAAACTCGAGGGTGGCGATTAAGAATGGACAGGCAGAAATTGAGAGGTTTGGAAACAATGTCACTCACAGCCGCTTGCTGATTGGGTCTGTCCATAATGATGTAACCTTCGCTGATCCATCACTTTCAAATCACATGACCATCATGGCAAAAACAACCGAGTGTAACGATACAACTACTACATGTGTAGGAGACAAGATTCTATTTGAGAAATCTGCGATAATTCCCTTGTCCAGCAGGATGTGCATGCCCACTGTACGTGTGTGGCCACGTTGTATGTTTTTTCAGGCATGTTATTATAGATGGGGTTTAGTTTGAAAAAGAATAAGTAGTAATATGGATGTAGCCATTGTTTAACTGATGGTCCTTTGAATGAGAATTCCCTGACAGGACATACAAGTTTTAAATTATTTTTTTTACATCTTATGTTTTGTCACTTGTAAAGCACTTTGAATTGCATTTGGTTTGATGAAAGGTGCCATATAAATGATTGATTGATGGTGTAGCAGGACTCGTGCCACCGCGGGTTCCTCGTCACAGATGACTCAGTCAGTGTTCGGTTTACTTTCTTTATTCGTTTTTCTACACACATCTACACATGCATATTTTAATGCTGTTTTGCTGGGCTTCCCGGGTTGCCTCCAGCTTCTCCTCCTGTGTGTGTGTGTGTCCGAGAGCGCTGTCCCAGCACGCTACTGCTGATAAAAAGGGGAGAGAGTCATTAGCCAACACAGTACACCTGTACACAATCAAACTCTCTCCCTGGCACCAATCCCTGAGCCACCTGCCCACTCTCTCCCTCTCGCACCGACACTAACCACCCCCCACTACCACAGATGGATTTATGAATATATTCTGATGATCATGGTCTGTCATTGGTTTCTGGTATTTATCATTCATATTTATACTGTATACGCAGCCTTAAAGTATTGTATATATGACATTTACAAGCTTATTTTTCAGACAAAATTTCTCAAAAGCATTATTTTTTTAGTGACAGAGTTTTAACAGTGTAGATTTTCAAAGTCCTGTATCTGCGTCACATGGTTGAACACACATAACCACAGCCAGCTAATATTGTGATTTAAAGAAATGTAGGGTATATTTAAATTGTACATTTTCCTCTTTCCCCCCACAGTACATCCATTCTGCAGATATCATCCACAGAGTAAGTGATGATGACCCTGTTGCATAATTTTAATAAATTATATTTCCTTTTACCTTAAGGATTTCATCCTGAAAGTGACGTCTGTGTTTCTTCCCCTCAGGACCTGAAGCCCAGTAATCTGGCTGTGAATGAGGACTGTGAGCTTAAGGTGTGAAACAGTCGACCTCCAACAATCTTCCCTGTGTATGATTAAGCTCGTTGAGGGTGTTCATATAAGTGTGCTGTCTCTGTAATGTATTTTTCCCTCTGCTTCTTCTCTGCTGCTCTTACACACAAACATCACTTCACCTGTCAGATCCTGGACTTTGGTTTGGCACGGCACACAGACGACGAGATGACGGGCTACGTAGCCACGCGATGGTACAGAGCCCCGGAGATCATGCTCAACTGGATGCACTACAACATGACAGGTACAGATGTTCAGCCATTATTCATTTGGGCACCACTAAATGCATCATTACATAAACTGTGTGTGATTTCAGATAAGTGGAATTGTGCAGAAATAGCTCACTGGTGTTGGTGTGTTCAGGGTGGTTTGATTTGACAAAAAGTGCTGGAGCAGTAATGTAATAAATAACAGAGTGTTTGATATTTGCAGGATACAACGCCGTAAAAAGCCATAATTTGAGCAGATATATTTTTAGCCGCTATTTACAGTTTTCCTCTTTGACGTCACTTGTTAATTATTTATTACACAAGAAATGATAAGGGTGATTGTAGAGGAACTAGGGCAGCTTTTTCAATTTTCTGGTCGAGTTGACATGTTACTGTGCTTGCTGGATAGAATTTTATTCTGATATGCACTTCTGTTATATGGTGTTGAGATGTGTGCATAGATGCTCAAATACAGTACTTTAGTAACTTTAGCACTTACTAATTATAGAGTACCTGTTTTTATAATACTCTCAATTCTTAAGTCAGTGAAGCATTTTGTTTTTTTTCATCATGGACACAAAAGACATTTGCTCATTTAATGTAGCACAAATAAATGACACGAAAGAGTGAATAATTCAGAGGCCAATTTCTTCACTCCTGGATAAAAAAGATTTTGAAAATTGCATGGAAACAAGAAAGTCCTGTTGTTTGTAAATAGTCCTGATGAGAGCGTTTGGTTCATTAATTCTCTTCAACAGAAGTTACGTCACCTGTTGCTTCATCTTAGCTTCAAGTCGACTTCATCATATTCTTTCGAAGACAACAATAACTGGGAGTAATGGCTAAGACAAACATTAGACACATCAACAAACAAAGTTAATATGAGACTGGATATAGGAGAAGGAAGTTGTTCTTTTACTACTTCTCTTCTGGTTCAAGACGTAACATTAGGATTGGTTCAATGTGTCCGTGTCAGAGGTGAGACCTTAATGTCTCTAGTGTGCAAAGGTTTTAATTTTAGCAACATGGCCCTAAACACCATCATCACATTGAGTGTTGAGTGTCGTTAATTAAAAAAATTCAAGTCTCAATACTTTCTGAATGTACTGTATCTGTCCCATGTGCAACATTATCTTGGTAAAAAGTCACTTTTGGTGCATATAACTGATACTGAATAGGAAGATTAGGAAGCAGGTAATTTTGATCTTTGTCACCATGCTGCATGTTTTTTTTTTTTATTTAACAGTGGATATCTGGTCAGTTGGCTGCATCATGGCTGAACTACTCACAGGACGGACGCTCTTCCCTGGTACAGACCGTATCCTTCCACCGCTGTCATTGTCGTGCAATAATTAAATGGCTTTTTGGAGTCAACCTGTAGGTATTCCGTTGATGGAAGCAGAGGATTGCATTGCATTCTGCTGTTTTGTGTATACTTGTGATTTATTGTGCAGAAACTGCATGAGGATTATTGTCTGCTGCACTGCCAGGCTTTCCCACAAACTGTTGCTTTATTTTAACGCAGCGTTTCATACACAGTCTAATTCAAACCATTGTTAAGTATTGAATTTTGTGAGCTGCATGCCAGAATATTCAAGGAAACGGGTGTGTGTGTGTGTGCCTGTGTGTACGTGTGATAAAAGTTGCAGTACCCTGTGGACAATGACTCAGTGCTGCCCACAGTTTCTCCACCATACAACACACCTTCCTGTTTCCCTCCCACAGAGCTTCACATTTGCACTAGCAGAGTATTCACATGCTTTAATACAAAAATATACAGGAAGACATACTGATTTTAAGATATGCCCTCACACACACACACACACACACACACACACACACACACACACACACACACACTATACTTGCAAACTAACTATAGAGGTTGGCATACACATTGTCATGGCCCTGTTATGGATGAGAAGCATGACTTGGCTGTTGCATGATCAGTTCACACAACTTGGTCAATCACAATGTTTACTTTGATTTACAACTATGAATAACATTTTGTGCGTAATATCACTTTTGACAAAGTTTCTGTGTAAACAAAAGTCTAAAAAATTGTTGTGACTTTCTTCCTGTTCATTTATGGATTGTTTCATGTGTGTGCAGATCAATTGATAGACGTGAATCCGTTGCATGTGGAGTTTTGAGATGCTTGAATTCACGTGCATTTTTAAAGTGGGGAAAATATGTCTGAACAGCTTGTGATGTTTCAGTGGAGCTTCCATTTGGCGCTTCTGTCAGTTTCAAACTTGCCCCAGTTAAGATAAATGGTTGTGATCGGCCCAACTAGTTTCAGGAAGGATGGAAATGGTCAGAATGGGAGAAGGGCAGCCCCCCTCTGTGAGAGTGAATAAACATGAGCATGCTGATTGCTCTGTTTTCATGATAAAATAATTGGGGACAGCTTGTCCACTTTGAGCTGTGGTTAAATACGGGATCAAGTTAGGTCAGAACCATTAAGACTAGATCACCTCAGACTGTAAGTGCAGTTCACTGACTCTATAAAAAGCAGTTTAGCATGCTGTTTGCTTGCACTACTTGTTTATTCTACTTGTTGAACTGCAAATATAAGGTGACAGAAAATTTATATAAGACTATTTTGATAATCTGTTAATAGTGTCTGATGTTTTAAAGCAAAACATTTGAAAGATTCTCTTGTTTATGCTTCTCTTATCTTCACTAAACATTTGTTTGAGTTTTTTTTTTTTTAAGTTAAGAATTATCAGATATAGAAATAATCGTTACTTGCATCCTTTCACTCTTAAAACTACCTAATCAAAACTACTAAGCTAACACTGGGTTACGTACTGCTTGGTTTTGTCTAATAAAACAGCACACTCCTACAAGTACAGGAAAACTACTGCTGATGAACGTGGGAGTTTTTTTTCTCTGTCACCGTGCACCACATTGTTCCACACATCTGACTTGTCAATTTCTTTCCTCACATTTTTTGTTGTTTTTTTGATTGTTGAATGAATGAAAACGTCTCATCCTTCACAGACGGCAGATTCTGCTAGTTGTACCGCTCACTCCTCCTTATCCGACACCCTCCATCCGCCCATCCCTCCTGTTTTCCTTCATGTGTGTGTGGTAGACATTGATCAGTTGAAGCTTATAATGATGCTCGTCGGAACCCCAGGGCCCAAACTCTTGATGAAAATTTCTTCGGAGTCAGTGAGTGTCAAAGTACCATCTCACCTACTCCTGCTTTTGTGTGTGTGTTGCCTCTGTGTAGCCCTTGCAAGAGATAGAGTGTCAGTCCTGATGGTCCTAATGCTGACACCGCTACGCTGCATTCTGACAATGTGTGTTTTCTAAATGGCTTCATTTGCTCTTAAACACAAGGCTTTGATTCCCACTTGTCTCAGGCATGTTCCATGACTTCTTAATGTCTTCTAATCTCTTTGTATGACAGACAGAGGCGTCTGGGTATCTTCATTAATCTCTCATAAAGTGACTTCCTCCCTCCTCCATCCTCTTCATCCTCCCCATTTGTATGACTCCCCCACCTCCCCTTTCCCCCCACTGAATATCAACTGCCCTAACCACCCCTGCTCTGTGACATGCTGATGTTCATGTTATGATGCCCCTTGACTCAGAAGCTGTAGATATAAACCAGCTGCAGCAGATAATGCGCCTGACGGGGACACCCCCAGCCTCCCTCATAAGCAGGATGCCCAGCCATGAGGTGAGCCACACGCCCGCCCGCCTTCTCACGTGCCCCAGCTCTTCCCAAAAGGCTGGAAACAGAGCCATGCTGCAGTCGTCGACCAACCGAAACCCACATTCCTGTTTACAGACAAATACCGTTAGAATCGATGTGTTGAAATATTTCCCACAAGTCCTCTTTCTGCATATTAGCCTCTGCTCTCACACCACTTATTCCCTGTTTCCTCTCTGACTCACCGTGCTTGTCACAGCAAAGCTTCCTGACGCTGAGGCTGTTTGCACTTGTATTACATCTCGATTTTTGAAAATTAGGGAACAGTGTCTCATGTGTGTGAATTGGGTGTTAATTAAAGTGCAGGAAGCATAAAAAGATGTGCAGTTTGGGAAAATGTAACAAGTGTTTAAAGTATGATAATGCAGCTGTAGCTGTTTAAAATATCTGATTCCTTTAAGATCTTTCACAGTTTTTGTTTATCATCTCCCACAGGCGAGGAACTACATTAATTCACTCCCACACATGCCTAAGAGGAACTTTGCTGATGTGTTTATTGGTGCCAACCCTCTCGGTGAGTTCCCTTTTCACCATCAGGCTCTGACTTACATTCCACTGGCTCACTCCCTCCCTCTAGTGGTGTGAAGACAGTATTTTGTAAGGGTGCTCCACAGTTCCATTTTAAAACAGTATGAAAGATTAGGTTGAGTTCGTGTTCACACTGACTTTATATAAGAGGAGTAAACATGACATCATACAAACTGTTTGCAGGTCATTGATTGGACGGTTTTGGTACTTGTCATCTTTTATTCTTTTATAATCCAAGTTCAGATGACTGGCAGACAATAGGTTCTGCACTACTTTTAATGCTCCTAGTCTTTATGTTCTATAGAGTTGCAAAGATATCACAGTGAAATACTATTTAGATGTTATTTGTATATACAGGCTGTAAATTACACTGTGTAGAGACAGGATGAAATTATGGAGAAAAAAGTTTTAATGGACTACGTGAACTGACAAAATCCATGAAGAAGATACAAAACCCCATTTGACAGTTTTTTAACTGTGTGTCTAAAAGAGCTCAGCCCAGCTGGAGATCCTCAGGAGGATTCAATGCGAGCAAGGGGGCGTGTTAATGACTAACATGCTACCAAGGCTAAAATAATACAAATAACAATCATAGAAAAAGGAAAAAAATATCGTCTCACTGGTGTCAATGTGCTGTAAACAAAAACACATGACCTCCACAGTGGATTAAATGCATTATGTCCTGCTCTTCCCCCCTCACTTGAAGACTGTGATGTTGTGAATGCTTCTGAGTGAAGAATCTCCTGTTGCGTTGTTGATGTGTGACCTATTTGTTTATCCTCCTGAGTTCATGTCTGAAAGCAGTGTGACAACCCCAGGACATAGGGACTGGTGTTTAGATTGACATTCTTAGGTTATTCAACAAAAGCTTGTCATTATTAAGTTTTCCTGTTAAACAAGTTTGTGTTGTTTGCACTCACCTCAGTCTTTTCTTTATTCTGACTGTTGTTCTTCTCTTTGCTGTGGTGTTGTAGCGGTTGACTTGCTTGAGAAGATGCTGGTTTTGGACACAGACAAGAGGATCACAGCGTCTGAGGCTCTCGCTCACCCGTACTTTGCTCAGTACCACGATCCAGATGACGAGCCTGAAGCGGAGCCTTACGACCAGAGCTTTGAAAGCCGCGAGCTGGAGATCGAGGAATGGAAGAGTAAGTTTGCACGTTGTGGATATATTGTGGATTCCTAGTCTATGATTTGCAAGCCTACCTTTTAGGTGGAAAATATGTACAGTAGATTTAGGTTACGTTAGGTTTGGATAAATCTCACTTTATATTTTTCAGAACTAACCTACGAGGAGGTCGTCAGCTTCTCACCGCCATCGTTCGATGGAGACGAGATGGAATCCTGAGGAGGAATCGCCTATTTTTATTCCATCTTTTGTTTTCCAATAGACACTCTTTATGAACTATCAGTCTAATGTGACTATCCACCACTACCCTCACACACACCTCGCACAAACATGACATTCAAGTGCCTGCCGTCATTCATCTCGGGGGGACATTGCGATATCAGGGATACAACTCTACATCCTGTTCATCCAGCCCCCCACTTTGTCATTATTGTTACCTTGCATCCCCAAAATACTGAGGCAGACTGTTAATTCTCCTCATATATTAGCTACATTTTTGCCTCTGACATTTATTGTGTATATTGTGCCCTTAATTGATTAAAAGATCTAGAAATAACATGTCAGTATCTTAAAGTAAATGGTAGAAATTGAACTGCTGATGTGTTTTTTATATGACCAAGCAGGAATCTAGGAATAGTTTCAAACAACGAAGCGTCTAAAGTTGATATTTTTTCCACATACTAAATTAGATGTAATTCCTATCTGTGCATAGAACTGTGTAAATATGACAGCAAACAGTATTTGTACATGAGTACTTCAGGTAAAACAGTAACTATATGTGTGTAATAGTTATTACTGGCCCCTTTTGACAGTATGAATTTTTTAACTAGAGATTAGCCGTAAAAAGGCATATAAACAGATACAGTAGGTAATTTATTACGTGTGTACAGAATAGTCTAGAAAATGTTCATCTCTAAAAGTCAATTCAAAACTTCATTTTTCTTATTGTTGGATTTGAAGACTTACAGAGTCCAGAGCTGAGTTTGGAGAGTATGGCTCATTTAATATTTTTATTATTCCCCACTCCTTTTCTTCCATATCAATTATTTTAGCTCCTGTGTTCTGTGGTGCCAGAGGAATGTTCCAGCAAATAGTCATGTACAGTACCACTTGAGCATGATATAGCCACTTAAGGCTCACTAGTTTATTGCAATTTTGCTATCACAACATCAACTGACAATGTAATTTAATCATATTGCATTTATTAAAACACAGTAATATTGATGTATATTGAATGTCGGGGGCACCAGTTTGCCTGTATTTATGATCTTTTGTTATGCTGTTTGTATATCGATGTAAAAGAGAATATTATTTGTCAGAATCTCAAGGTTCTTTTTATTATTTATGAAGAGCTTACTGTATCAGAAACCAAAGGCATCGTCAGTAATCTCACACTTAAATTGGGCTGTGGTGACGGCAGTTACAGTTTGTGCAGCAGAGCCCACAACGACCACGTCAGTTTAAATTCTAAGACGACCTTTGCTCATCTTGCAGTTGTTTCTCACTAGTTCTGCTTTTTCTAAAGAGTTGCTGAAAATGTATTTATCTGATATATTCCCTGAGGTACTGCCTTCCAGAATGATCTTATTATCAAACAAAATGGTGACGGACAACAACCAGAAATCAAAATATTACAAGTTAGTAAACGTTAGCATTTATAAGCCACTAAACTGTGGACTCCTGTTCTGAGATGCAAAGACATTAAACGTGTTTTTTTCTGTGTGGACCATTTTATACATCGGACGACACCTACAATGTGACACATGCAAATTGTATCCACAGATATTCTGGCTAATTTCAACCAAACAATAACAGTGTCTTCACTATTTCATTTGCAACTGCTTTCATGTAGTCTTTTTTTTCTAATGTATGTTTTATTTTGTGTGTTAAATCAAGAATTGATGTTATTCTGTAATTCTGTATTATTGGTTGTTTTTTATTAGCAGTGCTAGAACCATACTTGTAATTCATTTGAATGATTTATTAGGGCACATGTTTGTGAAAGAGTGTACGTTTACTCACTGGATGCTGAAGGGCAAAGCTGAAGCCTCTAACATTATCTTCGATTAGACACGGTATTTATCTCGTCCATATCCCAGTTCATTTGGTTATTAATGGTTATAGTTGCTTTGCCTGAAGATGTGTTCGTATCTTTTTACAATGTTCTTTGTTACATGTACCAAGACAGCAGGCCATGCCACGTGTAAATACCACCATTAGAAAATAAAGACTACTATTTTTCAAACCTGGAACAGTAAACAGTGAGTTTTGAATGTCAGGAACAACAGACCATATCCCAGCACTCCTCATTCAGCTTCACTGGCTTCTAAGCCAACAAAGAAAACTTGAATTCTACTGCTCACATTAAAGTCCTCCATACCCTGGCTCCCCCATTCCTGCTGGAACTTCTCCATCCACACACTCCTTCCCGAGTCCTGCACTGATCCTTGGCTGCTCTTCCCTCTTCTCTCTCCCAGACGCCTCACATCCGCCAGCTGGACTCTATTAGATATTGTTAAAATCACAACTGAAAAAACATCTGTATACATAACAAGGTATATATCCCTCACTAATTAGATTTTGACCCTTGATTTCACTTTTAGTCACTTGATGTAGTTGGGTTTCTTCGCTTCTTAACCTGATTCAAACCTTTGTTTTACTTTTTGATTCTTCATTTGTTGTATTGGTAGGTTTTTTTTGCCTCCTAATCTGATTTTAACATTTGGTTTTGGTTTGATTCTTCATATATTTATTTATAATGTATTAAAAAGTCTATGTCATTGGTTGTCTAAAAAAATACAAACTGTTACTATTATCATTATTATTATTATTATAAGTATGACTTTACAAATAATTGTCATCATTTCTAGAGCACTTAACAATGCAAAATACAAAGTTCTAAATAATAGAAAACAAATGGTTAATACAGAAGGAAGTATAAACATAATAACAGTAATAAAAATAGAGATATAAGAACAATAATGACCTTGTACAGTAAATTCATGAATATGCCTCCTGAATTATTTATATTATGATTACAATGATGAGGGTGATACTTATTTTTATAGTTATGATTATTATTATTATTATTATTGTAATAGTGTAAGACCTCTGGGTGGCAGCAAATCACAAGTAGAGAGAAACTTCTAGGATGATCATAGCTCTAGGGAGGAAACATGAAACAACTGAAATAAACAAACCCTTTAGTCTGGATAATATGTCCACTTCAGTTCATTTATCCAACAAATCACAGCATTACTCTTTGCACTCTGTGCCCATGAAATGAAAAACACCTCAAGTGTCGCAAGTCAATGTGGTGATGGAATTTCCCACATTCCTTTGAGCACGTCTCTAAGTCCTGAAGCTACAAACACCAGGATGAAACTATATCACGGGATCAAAAGTTTAATTTACCATCTTCCAGATACCTTCACATGTGTCACTGTGTAACAGCGGATGACACTGGTTCTCTGCACGCTCCGCCCCCTACAGGCCATACCTCTCTCTGGTGGTGTGGTTCAATCTCGCGCATTTTAGAGTTGCCATATTTCCGACGGTCGGTGAAGGCAGCTTGTGCGCTGACTGGTAACCAGCATGGAAAGAAAAGGTAACGTTGCTAACTCAAGCTCAACGCGTCTCACACTCAGCTCCTTTATCACACACGCGTCTTCTCCGGACGTTCGTCTGATCGCTTCATTGTCGCATCGATCGTGACAGATGTGTTGAGAAGAATATGAAAAGTAAAAGTGGACCATGCGCTCCGCTCTGTGTGTATGTGGGTGTTAACAGTTAGCTAGCTGTAGCCGTCAGACTAGCATCTGTCCGCGTATGAGTCTGCGCCAAAATTTTTACATTCAACATAAAAAGTGACCCCGCACAGTCTGTAAAACCACCAAAGCTTTACCGGGGACATGTGTGATGCAAATAAAACTGCGCACTGTTTGCTGTGAATAACGTGTCAGTTCCTGTGGCTGCTAACTTTAAAAAAAAGCCTCTTATTGGAGGTAACACACCGCCGAGGCTAATTACTCCAGCTACCTGCTAACGCTAGCTGCTGAGAGATGCTAGGGAAAGCTGGAACTGCGTGTTTGTTTGTTTTACACCTGCAGCCCGGAGGCTCATCCGCTCCTCTCCACCCGAAACAAGGAAATAGACCTAAAAACTACAACACGACCTCACAGGGTCCGGACAGATACACACACGTGAGGTGCGGAGCTTTCTATTAGTTTGGGTCACACTGTTTTCTCTGTGCTTTGCAGTGCTCGCGATGCAGGCGAGGAAGAAGAGGACAAAGCCCAGGAAGCCTGGAAAAAAGTAAGATGAAGATGCTTAACTTTTTCTGTATCCTCCTGAAACACAAAGCAGAGGGTTATGTGTTCAGCTCACCTGCTTCTTCTCATTGGATGGAAAACAAAAGGATGGGACATGTAACTGGGGTTTAAACTGAGGTTTCTGGCCTAAAATGATCAATTGACATCAACTATTATCGCGGTAATTAGTGTCATTTCTTTTAAATTTAAAGACTGACATTTGCACCCGAGTGAAGGTTTTAAACTCTTTTATGAGCAGAGAATGACAAAGACACATCTGTGGTAGCTCTATTGTGTTATACCTCCTCACTGTTCTCACACAATGTGTACATAATCAATATATACTGAACCTTTGTTGTGTTGCTATTAATGAAAATGATATCACAATGATTATATCATTGATAGATTGTTAATCTAAAACTTAAAGGTCCAGTGTGTAAGATTGAAAGGGATCTATTGGCAGAAATTTAATGTTGAATAATCCTCATGATGTTTTCACTCAAAAATTACACTGATGTGCCACAACATTGAAACCTTGTACCTGTTTTAATGTTGTGGCAGATCAGTGTACAGGTACAAATTCATCTGAAGTTAACTTATCAAATAAAAATAAAAATAATAATTCAGACTCAAGTCCAGACACCATGCTTTATGGTCAGTCCTGTTACATGGAAATTAAATTGCAAGTGGAGCTCAAGGTTCTACAATAACCACATTCAGTCTTAAACTACATTAAGGCTAAAGTTGTTAATGGCAATATAAATACAAACCAATCAATTTAGTCACCACATCCCCACTATATCATTCATTTATGTTGGGAGATCAAGCAAAATGGTAGATAAAAATGTTTTTTGTCAATGTTGATTAGTCATATACAGTGATATTTTTATTTCATCTGCAAGATTTTGTAACTATACTACTACTACTTGTAACTATATATATATATATATATATAAATATTTATATGTTATTGCATCTCGTGCGGTACAGTGGGTCGTCCACTATCTAGAAGGTTGGTACTTCGATCCCTGGCTTGTGTAGTCAGAAGTGAAGATACTAAACCCCCAGATGGCCACTTGTGGCTGTGCAGGCGATGTGTGAATGGTGAAAAATTGCAGTGTATAGTAGCGATGTATGAATGAGGGAATGTGACTTGTACTGTTAAGTGCGTTGATGAGTGAAGAAGACTAGAACAGTATTATATAAATGCAGTACTTTTACCATATAAAGCTGTGGCTGTTCAGTGAGATATGCTGTAGGCTACTTGGGACCTTGTTTTTATTACATTTTGGCAAAATGGCACCATTTAAAATATGCTGACGTAGCTATTAGTTCTGTTTCGCAGTGTACCCACGGATGTGCAGACATTTCCCTCTGGATCACTGTGATACTGATGAAATCCTTAAAATGTCATGATCCATAAAACTGTGTGTCACTTTGCTGCTCTACAAGCTGTTGACCTTGCTGATCATCCGGTCAAACTACAATAACCTAACTGCCCGTTTTTATCATTATTCATGTTCACCAGCAGTAACAGTGGTGCAGTGCAGCAGCAGCTTTCAGTCGAGAATGCATCATTTCTGTCAGTAACCATCAAGAGTGGCAAGCATCCAAGCGTAATTCGACTCCTCATCTCTCTCTCTCTCTCCCCCTCTCTTGCCCTTCCACCCATCACACACTCTCCCTCCCTCTCTTTTCACTCCGTTGTGGCTACTGTGCTGAGAGAGCATGCAGTAGCCACTGTTCAGTTTAGGAGCCACAGGAGAGAGCAGGTCCCAGCAGCCTTAGAAAGGCTCTTAATTGCCACTTGCCTCTGCTGAGTTAGTATAGTTAGTTAGTTGGTTAGTGTACTCTGGGTCATGTGGCTCCTGGACTGGATCTTCTCCATCAATATCGCCGTGGTGAAGCTAGCGAGCGGTCTCACATGCAAGTGAGTAGCGGAGCAATCCTCCTGCGTATGTTTGATAACGATTATGAGATGTCTGAGTCATGTGGTCACGTCTGCTCTGCTTGTTGAACGTGTGATGATGGGAGTCGGCCAGTTTACACAGAGCATGGCTGACTTATTGATGGTTTGAGTAATACTTCATCAAGAAGCAGATGCTGACTATACTGTGTGTACCTGACTACCTGCTTGTGTGCTTTTGGTTGCCTGTTTGCACGTGAGCAAGAGCGTGACTGATGAGGTCCCTCTCAGCTTTTAAAATAGTTCCACCCTGTTTTATTCCTGCATTCACTGCATCTCTTCAAACATGAAACTAATTGTTTCTATAACTTTCTGTGCCCCAGATGTAATGTTATGACTCAGTGTGCACCCAGTAGGCTGAAGAGGAGTAGCCAGTGTTGCAGAGTATTTAGCAGCACCACTTCTCTCTTTTGTATTTTTTTTGCTTTCATCTCTCCCTGTTCTCTCACAGCCATAGCTGCGGTTCTTTATATAACCCTTTAGGTCTTTTATCATGTGCAGCTCTGTGTCCTTCTATCTCTCTCTCTTTCTTTTTTCCTTTTTTTCCCCCATCACATCATATGTCAGGGCTTCAGCTTTTTGTGCAGAAAGATTTGATTTAGTGAACTAAGAAAAGCCTGTAGAGGCTTAACTGTACTGTAGTACACAAAGCCGTAGTGTCCTCCCTGTGAATGCCTCTTTCTCGATATTCTCTATAGTACAAGTCATGCAATCTATGCTCAGTGTGTACATCAAACTGTGGTCTGAACATGAAAGACTCAGCTCTCCCTATACAACCCTATATATTACAGCCCCATGAGAGAGAACATTATTAATGGAACATTTTAATGCCATTATCTAACATGTGCATAGATCCTGAGCACACTTGGACGTGTTCTTTCAGCAGGTGTTGGTAATATAAGAGAAATCCGTGCAGCACATTAATTTACACTTTGTGTGCATTGCACCCTTGGTACAGTTGCCTAGTGCTGTTGCTTCATTCTGCTGCCCTGTCACTTTGCATTGATTTTATCTCAACAGAGGGGATGATGTAAAGTTTTGGCTGCACTCCATCCCCAAGAGCTTTTGTCTTCTTCTGTGCCCTTTATTTTATTGAGATCAGATAGGACTGGATGTGTGGAAACAACACGGCCAAGAGAAACCAGGAGACACTGACACTGCGTAATGTCCACAGGAGTGATCGAGACGTAAAGTGGCCTGTAGGGAAATGTGGCCCAGGCCTCACTTAGAGCGGCCATTCATCAAGCTCCTTGTGTACAAGACCATTTAAGTATCAGCTAATTAAAAAGGGGTTTGGAGGTGTAAATGTCCAGTTTTGTCAAAACAAATCATGGACGATGCTAAAGTTTTACAGTAGAGCTAGTTTAGAGTAGAGTGATTGTCCTAGTGTTCAAGTTTAACATGTAAATACAAACATTCTGATTCTCTTGTGATGTCTTGGTCATGTGATAAAGAGACTCAACACTTGATAGGGAATTGTTTAATTTCAGATTTTAATTTCAATATTTATATTGTGGTTTTAGAAAAGAAGAAAAACCAAAGCCCCACAGATTCATCTTTTGACCTATATGAGCCTTTCACAGAGGTATTAATATCATGTTTTCTGACATGTAGCGATGATGAATTTTATTTTACAGGATAAAGACTGCAGAAAAAATGTGCATACATTGTATTTGTGTTACACTCAAAGTGCTTTAAAGTACAGTTTTTCCATTAACACACGCACATTCATACAGTGCGTCTATGTGCAGCACTCTCTGTCACACATCGCTCACACGGTGCCAGCAATTTGGGGTTTAGTATTTTGCCCAAGTACACTTCAGCATGCAGAATGGGGGAGATGGGGATCGAACCGTCAACTTTCTGGTTAGTGGACAACCTGCTCTTCCCCCAGTTCAATACTGTAATATAAAAAATAAAGGCAGTTACCAGATGCTGATCATTGAACATTTAGAGGTGCACTGATAATCACTGCATAATATTCGTACATACAGTTCCTTCACATCTCTGGGTCAGACGTAGGGGTGAAAAGGTATACTGTATTTCGGTATACCGCGGTGGTGTAAAGCCACGGTGGTGTAAAGCCACGGTGGTGTAAAGCCACGGCGGTGTAAAGCCACGGTGGTGACACCGCGAGATTTCCAAGCTCACGGTGACGGTAATTAATTAATTATTTTAGTATAATGCGGCATTGCCGGCGCAACTCCACTTACACGAGTAGGGAACTCACAAATAAAACATTTCACTTCACGTTCGCATTAAGATCAGTGGTGGTCAGTCGTCACTCAGTCACATTATAGTCTAATTTTACAGCTGCAGCAGTAGATTGAAAAAGCGTTTCCTACCTGTGTATATTCCATTTAGTTCAGGGCAGGCTGCATGCTTTTAGTTGGTTCAGTGACAGTCCAATCAAAAAGGTAGTTTTGGTAAACACACGCGAGACCCACATGAAAAAAGCATGGCTTGATGATGGCAGACTCCGAACCAGAGGTAGATTTACCCGCGGGCCCGGTTGACCCGTTGTCCCCTACTTCACCACCTCTTTATCCTCCGGCCAAGCGACTCCATTCATTTGTTTGGGAGTTTTTTAGCTACCCAAAACAACTGGATGAATCCATAAAGGACGTTAAATGACGTCCCATCTCTGTGAGTGGCATAAAAAAGAATATGCACAGCTTAAGTCCAAGCAGGTAAAATGAATCATTATAAATCCCACTGTAGCCGGTCTACGATGTTTCATTGAAAGAGCATTGTTATTGTTGTTGTACGTCACTTTCATTCTCCGTGGAACGGCATGGTCTTGATGTCTACAGATCTACAAGGCATCACTACATCGCTTTGCAACGCTTTGTTCACTTGTAGATTAGTTGTTTGTTTGGCGCATGGCAGTGACATCATGCCAAAGCGCAACCCGAATTTGATAGAGAGAGATTATGGTGGTTTACAGACAGACACACACACACATTTTGCTTAAATAAAGCAATGTTTTTCTTCTAAGAATGATACTTGTCTGTTTTGTTGGTTATTTCACGGCCCCTAGTACCAAAAAAAATCTTAAAAAAAATAAAATACCATCACCGTGAAATACTGTGGTATACTGTACTAACACCGTCACCGTACCGTACTGTAAAATCCCATACCGTTACATCCCTTTTCAGACGTTAATAAAAGTGCCATGGGTTGTAGCACAAATACGTGAAATCAATTTAGCTCAAATCAGTAGAGAACTTTTCCAGTTAGGTTTTGATAATTAAACGGATAAAATGCCACTTACTCATAAGTGCATAAATGTGGACATAAGGGATTTTTTAGGCCTTTAACAAAGCAGAAATTTTGACTTGTCACAGTAGGGCACAGATTTTACCAGTAACATTTTCAATGGGTCTACTGTGTTTATGTTATTCAAGAAGCTTTGACAGTTTTTTTTTTTTATTACCGTGACATGTATAAATACCCTCTGGTTTTCTCAGTATCTGCTGGGTCATGTGCTGCTTATCTACAAAGCTGAGACTGTTCAAAAGAGTCCAGATAGGATGTTTTACACCATTAAAATAAAATCGGACAAGGGTTGACAGCACCACATTGATTCATTGTTTTCTAGATGCTTCTAATGTCCCGTCTCGGATATCCACAACATAATTTGTCAGGCTAGCTTAAATGTTGGATGAATGAACATACTCATCAGCAGATCAACATGACCATCAGGCTCCATTTCTAGCATCAGAAACACCACACAGAAATATTATTATTTATGTAATTACCAACAAATAGTCAGAGTGGAAATAAACAACTCTCAACACAGACCCAAAAACAACCAGCATTTATCATTTGAAAATTAAGTTCTGTGTTATCGGAGTATAAGGACATTAATAATTAATTTTTATCGTTTTGAGGAGGGAATGAAGTTGTGACATACAAAATGAAAATAATGAGTGCACACACAGTCTCAGTAGCAGAGCTGTTTCACTGCAATAACAAACTGATGAGTGTAACACTGTTGGAATGGCAGGCGTATGAGATGGTGGTGATGATGGACAGATGAGGAGGGGAAAGAGGGAACAGTGTTGTTTTGGTCAGACGAGGGGGGAGGAGAGGGGTGCTGATGTCGTCCCTCACCTGCAATGCAGTGCTGGGTTGCTTCGCCCAATCACGTCCCAGCTGTTGGTGAAGGGGGCTGGGCCAGAGGCTGACGACAGCCAAGGAGAGTTCTCGGTCAGAGAAAGCGGGAGGGAGGGAGAGAGAGTGAGTGAGTATGTGAGAGAAAAAGTGAGTGAGGGTGTTGGTGAGTGTGCAGTGGTGCCCTGTGCTTCAGGACTACAGCAGAGTCTTCCTCTTCATTTCCTTTCCTCTTCTTCATCTTCTTCCTCTCTGTGCACACCCCCTCTTTTCCTCTTCTCTTCGCCTCCACCTTCCTCTATAATCTCTGCATTTCATTTATCAACTCTGATAGCTTTCTCCTTCCCACCTCCACTTTTCACTTTCCATTCCTCTCCCTGTTTTTCGTCCTCTCATCCATCTTTTTTATCATTGTGGATGGAGTGAGAGTGTTTTTCTAATACCTGTACACTCTCCTCTCCTGTCCTCTTCCCTGCATCACATCCTATGGGTATCCGTGCTTCTTGCAGGTAAGAGCACAGTGTGTGTGAGTGTGTGTGAGTGTGTGTGGGAGCAGGCATGACAGACAGTTGCAGGTTATTCTGAGTTATGTCCATGTGTCTTGAGTGTTGCAGAAGTCCTTGAAGTATCCTGATTGTTGTCCATTTTCTCATCTGAGATGAGAGGACGTAGAACTGTCCTGGTGTACTGCAGTGGAGAGAAAAAACTTAAACGCACGATCTTTAAATGCTCAATCATCCATTGTGGTATTAAATGTGGAAATGCTCTTGGTTTTAAAGACATTTTTAATGTTGTGCATATTTGCTTCGCATTTCTCTATATTGCCTCTTTTCTTCCATTCTGTCTCTCCATCTCACCTGCTCTCCAACATTGTTTTTATATATATATATATATATATATGAGTGAGATGGTGATGGAGATATATGAAAATATATATATTTTCATATATCTCCCTCACCATCTCACTCATCAAGAAATATGGTGTCAATAATGCAGGACCCAGGTACTGCTCTGATTTGATCACTGTGTCTGCATCCAAGAAAATTGTTGCGTTCATAGCCTACACAAAGTGAATACTTTGTATGCTGACAAAGTTCTAGCAGGAATGTGCTAAAATAGCTTGAACCACAGTCAGTATCAAAATGTAGACTGAGACTGGAGGCAGCAAATTCATCTTTCATTATCTAAATACTGTTAGCAATGATAACATTGAATATAAGCTTTTAAAACCTAAAACTACACTGAAAGGCCATGTATACCTTGTGCAGGTGAAAGCAGAGGAACCCCTCACACTGTCGTGTCAGGCTTATCTGACGAAGGTCCACAAGACCAAAACTTATCACATATTAAATTACAGGACGTGCAGGATTCCTCTTTCAAAACCTAAAACCATTAAGCAGTTTTGATGTTTACTGACATAAATGCTGCTCGTGTGGTATTGTAGAGGATAGTGAATAATTGTGAGCATGCCCACTCCAGCAACACCTTTTTTCTTTTTAAGAAGGGAGAGAAAATCCTCACAGCAGATGAGTGAAAATGTTGACACGTAATCACAGAATGAACAATCTAAAATCTTTAGTTTCTGTCTCTCTTCTCGTTGAAGTATTACTCCCACACAGAAACCAGACAGATGTATCCGTCGATGTTGACGCACGTTGGCAGATATTCAAACAGACTGCAGTATTTTCCATCAAACGTTGATATTGCTCTCTGCATCTGTCCTGGATCCGTCTGACGTTGAGAAACATGATTTCTCTGATCATTTGAAAAGTCATTGTCACAGAAGAAAATGTCCTACTTCATTTATTAATCTCTGCACCTCTGACTTCAGATCAACACTGTAATTGCTTTTTACCCACAAGGAACAGTAACCAACATTAGAGATCAGCATGCTGCTAAATATGACACAGCTTTGTGGGCATTGGTTTTTGCTGAGATGCAACCAAAGTGGTCCCTCTGCTCAGTCCTAAGCCAATGAACTGATTAGCTTGGCATGCTAATCCTAATGACTTTGATGTTGTTTGAAAGCAGATCACAACAAAGTGTCATCAAACCAAACCAATGAGTCAGTTTTTGATTCGTCTTCACCAACAAATAATAGTAACAGAAGCACTGATACTACCCTGTAAATGGTTTTCTTTAGAGAGTATGTGTATACACTGCTTAGGCCTTCTTATAGCTTAGGAGATAATATGACTTGCTTTAATTAGTTCCAAATCCTTCTCAACACCATCACCTGTGTTGTCTCTTTGACATCAGTGGCTTAAGCTGAAACGCCACTTCTAAATTCGAAGCACACAGTGCTGCTGTGCGCACGGCCAGTGTTTGTTTGTCTGAGCCATAGTGGGGTGCAAGGAAAGACTTTGTTGCTGGTGAGGAAAACATCTGTCTGCTGTGCAGGATTTCTTGCTGGAGGCTGTTTGGATGCTACCTTACTTAACTCCACAGTGAAGCATGATCAGCTGTCTGCGGTAATACACTAACAAAGTTTGAGAACTCATGGTGTTTGGTTAGTGAAAAGCTATGTTTGCATCAGACTAACTTAACTGTCTTGATTTTGTTTTAATGCAGCTCTTAGTGTTGAGACAACATCACAAAACAACGCGCTGAACAGAAAATGTCAAGTACCATAACAATCTCCTCTGTTGACACAAGCAAAACAGTAAAAATATGATATGGGCTTTTACTTTGAAATTATACATTAGAATGTCCTATTGTCAGAGTGAGACTTTTAGGTTGTGACTTGTCATTGTGAAGTGCAGTAAGCGTGTGGAAACAGGTAATTTCTCAATGACAGTCTGTTATTTTGTTGCTTGAATTTAAAATGTCTTAATTACGTTTTTTCATACAGTGGGAGAAATCATTGATTTGGTTTTTGTCTCAATTTATTATAACTTCATTAAGGTCAATTAATTTGTGTATTTTATTTGATGAATGAATTTTATTTCATTAATTCACGAACTAATGTGACATCCCATCTACAGGAAGTTCGCTTTCAGCAACAATGCGCACCGGGAATTGAGTCGAGGCTAGTTTGACCGTGTGTTTCGGAATGGAGGCTGGTCTGACAGCTGTCCTGTATTGCTGTACAGTGTGAGTGTCATTTGACTGACCTGGTCCCCTCCTGACGAGCATGTTGCCTCTATTGCAGTGTTTGGGTGCATCTGGGGCCAGAGCCTTTCTCTTCTTATTTCTCTCCCTCTCTGCTCCACTTTTCCTTTTCTTTTGACCACGACCTTCCATTTCACTGGCGACTTGTTATAATACTATTAGAAACGGGTGCATGGCTGCATGATTTCAGATAGTGGAGCTGTAATAATTGTAGCTGCTACATGAGTCGGGGAGAGGCGTCAAGTCTTCTATCTGCAGGTGTGTTTGTGTCTGCCCGTCTCTGTTGCTCCTCATACAAAAAAAACAATTACATTTATTTAGTAGTTATTTATGATGTCGGATCATGAATCCAGATCTTCCCGATCACTTTATGCCTGATGTCCTGGCTGTTTACGTCTCGTGCTGTGTGTGGCAGGTGGAATGCGTGCAAAATGTTGGACTCTTTTTTTCAGTGTGTTTAAGTACATGTCTTCTAAACTAGACTAAATGCGAATCAAACAAACACAAAGTAAACTTCAAATACTGTACAGGTCCCAATAACTTCTGATTAGTGTTGGTGTGTATTGTTAACATGTAAAGTGAGCGCTGGTCAGCGGGTGAGGGAGGACAGCACAGTGCAAGGATACTTAATGTATGTCTGCCGTGACCCTGAATCAGCGGGGGCAATACGAGCATTAGCAAAAACACTGTATTATTGTTGTTCAAGTTATCAGTTCAAGGCAGACCACCAGGCCACGTCCTGGTGCTCTTGATGTGTGCAGTCTGCCACTGGGCGTCAATGTCATTTTTTGTTCATGTGTGTCTATCACTGTGTGGAGCTGGTCAGAGACAGTACCATCTCTTCTTTCAGCACCATGGACAGCACCTGGAGGCGTTCTCTGTGGTGGTTGTAGTGATGAGCTGCACCTTCACCGTCTGCAGAGCGGCTTGTTTCACTGGTCTGAGTTTCCAGCTTAAATCCTATGTGAGGTATTTTCATGGAAGCAAACCTGCTCTCTTGTTACCCTCCAATGCGCTGTCCTCTATGAGCAACCAGAGGACTGGTTTTAATAATTGATTCTGCCATGTTGAGATTCGCACAACACAACCTGCTCATTTAAGCACTGTGGAATCAACATCAGTTATTCAGCAATACTATTAAAATTTTATGAAATAAGGTCTTAGTGGAAGGAGTCCCACTGTTTTAATACTGTGTAGTTTTGTGGTGGTACTCCAGCCTCAGGAGGGTTTGAAGAAAAACATTTGCTCCACTCTTCTCTTTGTAACCAGCCATAGGTACTTCTCCCTAACGTCTAACTAATTGACAATGCAGATTCATAAACTTCAAATTTAACTTTAATTTCTAAATTTAGAAATGTGCTATGATGGAGAGGTGTGTATGTGTAAGTGATTCAAAACCATAATGACACTTAAAAGTAGAAAAACTGAGTGTAAATATAATAAAAGAAATCAGATGCTGTGTTTTTATATTGTTTCATAATTCTTTTATGTTTGGAAAGAAGAGGTGAAATGGCTTTGCTCTGCAGCATCTCTTGTAATCAGGCCACTTGGCCGATCTGATCCACTTTTGTTCTCCTGTGGGGGGTTTTGTGTCCTTCACGGGCGACCGATGTTTCTGTGTTTTATCAGCCTGTACACCTGCAGTGCTTGAAGTCTATGTTTTCCACAAGACAATCAAATAATTCCAGAAATCTCTGTTCGTCTCCGGAACCATTCTGCTCATTGGCTTTACTCTAAGGGCCCAAGGAAGTGCACACAATGGGTTCAACATGAATAAACATTGAATAAACAGGTGACCTGTGCTCTGTATGAGCCGCAGCTGGGACTCATCAGCGTAAGTGATGTTGTCAATCACATCAACAGCAATAACAACTGATTCTCCAGTTCAGGGTTCTAGGTTCTTGTCGAGCTTTACAACCACTTAACAGGTGAACAGCTCTTTATGCAGCAGCAGTGGTGCAGCCTCAGGGTTCTATGGACTGAGTCTCGCAGCAGGTCTTTACTTGCTGTAGCTCAACTGCTGCAGGTTGGTTTTACAGTTTCAGGTATAAAGCTGTAACCACCGTTGCCACAGGCCAAGTAACCAGCACATTCCAAACAGGCAGGTCTATAATGGGCATTGCACTAGTACAGTCAATGTTGAATATTCAGTTTTCAAAAATACACTTGTAAACTAAAACATAGTTGTAATGGTTAAAGCCCAAGTGCTGATTGCGTGTTAAGAAGAGCTGAATCATAAACACTCCTGTCCCTAAAAGGATTCCATAAAGCTGCCACTTTGACTCCAGTGTTACTCATGTTATTGTCACTATATAGTCTTTTTCATGGAGACTGTAAAACTCTATTATATTTAATATTTATATTGATTATACGCTTTTGCAGTTTTATTCTTAAAGTTGCTTGAAATATTTTAACAATAATGGAAAAGGTGTTTTTTTTCCTACCTAGCTAAGTTTAGTGTGATTACTAGTAAATAGTCCTGAGTTGTTGCCTAGATATTAATTGATCTTCATCGTAATGTCCTGGTGTAACATTGATTATTGCACCGGGACATCAGTGCATATTTGTTCCATAGCTTTAAGAGCATTTTATTACAGCACAAAGTGGAAATGAGCCATTTTAGAAACCACATATTTGAATTTAAGTCTCGGGGTCAGCACTTTTCTTTCTTCCTCCCTATCTTTTTTTATGTTCCTCTCTGTCATTTTTTTTACATTTAATCCCTCTTACCATCCCTCTCTCTGTTTCTCTTTAGACCAGAGCCTCATGGTCGTGGTGGCGGCGGCTCTCAGCCAGGTCAGGCAGACTCTCCCCTCCCAGAGCAGGACGAGGAGATCCTGGGCTCTGATGATGATGAGCAGGAGGACCCCAATGACTACTGCAAGGGTAGGACCTCTCCCATACTGCTTCACTCAGATAATAGAAAATTGAATGTAGTATTGTTATTATGGCACTGGCTTTAAACATATATTTAATCTTTGTTTGTATCAGCATGTTTTTAGTGATAATACACAGATGAACTCAGATTATTTTTAATATTGTGTTTTTGCAAAATATCTCTGTGCATAGTTTTTGAATTAAATCCTCTTGTTGTCCAGCTTCAGATATCAAAAACAACATTGGTTGATATGATCTGCATGTGTACAAACCGCCCGTCTGTCTGTCTTTGGATAGGTGGATATCACCATGTGAAAATCGGAGATCTGTTCAACGGGAGATACCATGTGATCCGTAAGCTTGGCTGGGGCCACTTCTCCACTGTGTGGCTGGCCTGGGACATCCAGTAAGTAAATTTTTTTCCCATCAGGCTCAATGAATTATCTCTAGGGAAATCTGTGAAAATGTCCCAAAAGAATGACTGAATTAATTTTCTGTGTTTTTCAGGGAGAAGCGTTTTGTGGCCATGAAGGTTGTAAAGAGTGCTGAGCATTACACAGAGACTGCTCTGGATGAGATCAAGCTGCTCAAATCTGTAAGCACACGGTCGTCATGATGTGAATATTTCCACTCTGGCTCATACTCCAGTTTTTATTCAAATACCATTATGTGTTTGTCTGTCAGGTAAGGAACACGGATCCTGGTGACCCCAGCAGAGAGAAAGTGGTGCAGCTTCTAGATGACTTCAAAATTTCGGGCATGAATGGAACTCGTATCCTCTTTGAGAAAAAACTTGACAACAACAAACAGTTTGTGTGTTTGCAAAGTACAGAAATCCACAATGAAATTTCTATTGTATGTACAACATTTTTCCAAATTTAAACAGACTAATCATAGTCTAAATTATGGAAGTCGCAGGTTTTAAAAGTAATATCTTGTATATAAACTGAACCAAAATACATTTTAAAATATAAAAAATACTGAAAAGTTTGAAGGTGTTTTCGTCGTTCCATTTCCTCTTGATGCTGTCTCAGTTTGATGTCTGGGATGCATGATTTGGTTTCATTCCAGACCAAATAACTACTTGGGTGTTACAACGAAAGGACTGCGTCGTCTCTGGATACATATTAATTATTATAGTTATTGTTTTTGTGCATGAAAAGCCACATTTCAGAAGACTTCTTCTCAAGAAGACTTCCAGAAGAATGATTGAGTTGAAAACAAACAATATTCATACAATTTGAGTGTCAGTCATGTAGCAGTTTAAATTCTCCAAATTCACGCTTGCCGCCACTGTTCATGATTCACAGATCTTCATGTGATGTTCGGTGCGCTCGTCATCTTTAAGTATAACAGTCTCTTTCTCTGTTGCAGTAACAGTTGTTTCTTTCTTTCTCTCCTATACCATCCAGTCTACAGCTTTGTGTCCATGCAGCATGCTCAGTAGGTCTGCCCGGGAGTCTGTTACTGGTGTTGTGTTGTGTTCAGGCACATGCAAGTTACACAACCCACCAGCTCCACCACCTCCAGCACCAGCTTTTTTTTTATAGAAGTAAAACTAGTTTGTTTCATTTGGTCTATCAGTGGATGCCCCCATGTTACTTGTTACCAATACTTAGTCTGATGCTACTGTTATAAAGTGGTGTCACATCACAGAGTAAACGAGTCTTGTCGCATGATGAAAGAGTTGACAGATGATGATGAGGATTTGGTGTCTCAAGATAATTAAAACATTGGATATTTAGAGTGTCTACCGTCTCATTGGCTGACAGGTCAGCATGTTTGAGATTGAGTGGCATGGGAGGGAGGGAGAGAGAGAAAGAGAACAAACAAGTCTTGTTAAATGTTGTGTTGTCACAAGTTTATTACCTGATGGGAAAATTTCCACACCATGGTGCCCATTCATTCTCTGGAAACTGAAGTGAACTGTTGTGATGTTCGTTGAAGGCATGTCCACATGCATGGAATACCTTCATAGGGCAATGATTAGTGTTTCTATGGAGACTCAATTAGGGCAGTCTCTCAGTCAGTGTCAGTTTTGATTACTGGGAAATTTACATATGTGTCTCTAGTACCAAACTCAGCTGTTCTGCAAAAAAAAAAGTCGACTCTTGATAAAGAATTTCCCTGTTTTTGTTTGTGCATTATCGGTTCAATTGATTTTATTAGTCCTTGACTGTGCGTGCCCTCAGATGTGTGCATGGTATTTGAGGTGCTGGGATATCACCTACTGAAGTGGATCATCAAATCAAACTATCAAGGCCTGCCCCTGCCCTGTGTCAAAAGCATCATTCAACAGGTACTGCACAGCAACACAAACGCAAGTTAACTGACCAAGACAGAAACCTGGTGGCTCTATGGTTGAGATGTTACTATACCATTTTTTCCTTTCCAGTATCGATTATAGAAAACAGCAACTTATAACACAATAGTACATTTTGATATTCTGTCTAGAAGGACCTTAGAAGGTTCTGGTTAATTGATTTTGTACTTTTACTCCAGGGAATTTGTCCTACAGCTTAATTTGCAATTTTTAACCATAGCAGGAGACACATGAGAAATTGCTGTAAGCTGATGATGCATCTCTGCTGCACTGCAGGTTCTGCAGGGTTTAGACTACCTTCACACTAAGTGTAAGATCATCCACACGGACATCAAACCAGAGAACATCCTGCTGACTGTCAACGAGCCCTACATCAAGAAAATGGCTGCTGAAGCTACACAGTGGCAGAAGAGTGGTGCTGCACCTCCCTCAGGTTCTGCAGGTCACTACTTTTTTTTCCTCAGCTCCTCACTCAGCAACTTTTAGAGGTTTGATCAGCATGTTGCTGAGAGACAAGACGTTTGCAGTTTAGATTTCTCAGCAGGTCCAATGTCTTTTATTGATTTAGTAGAAATGCAAATGATCGTAATAGTATTGATTTGATTTAACTAAATATTTTACTATTAAAACGGATCATTTGATCTAATCAATTTTACTTAGATTGGACAAAATAAAACAACTGTGTGGTAAGAGTAAGATGATTTTCACCACTGTGTGCATGTGTGTGTTACTTGCATCATACAGAAATGTGAGGGTTTTGCCTTAAGGCATGTGTGTGTTTCTAATAAAAGAGGAGCACTTAGCTGTGTGACAGTATGAGTCACGACTGGATTGCTTATGGAAATTACCAGCTTGCTCAGAGGAGTGTGTGACTCTCGCTGAGCTGGGTGCTGCTGCAGAGATTATCTATTAGAACAGCTTGGTGTGTATCAACACAGCTACCCGAACTGAATACTAATTATAGAGATGTGTCAGATACGCCACGTATGTCATTCATCACTGTAATCCTCTTATTTTTCTTGTTTCCCACAGTGAGTACAGCCCCACCACCCAAACCAGTGAGTTATGTGTTTAAACCAAATTCTCTATGTGAATATTGTGAATCAAGTCATTCTCCAAACTCACTCTCTTGTCCTCTTTGCCCAGATGGCCAAAATGTCAAAGAACAAAAAGAAGAAGATGAAGAAGAAGCAAAAGAAGCAGGCAGAGATGCTGGAGAAAAGGATCCAGGAGATGGAAGGAGGAGTGGCACTTGAAGGATGTGAAGACGAAGACGATGAAGAGACGACGACAGAAACCACAGAGGATACGACTTCCTCAGCCACCCTGTCCACATCTGCCACGCTGCAAGACATCCCTAACCACGCCATCACAGGTAAACGACCAGATCCATTTTCCCATTATTACGTTGAATAACTTATATTAGTCAAAATGTTGTTATTGAATTTATGGTTTAAAAAATCTTATCTGTAGTGATATGAATTAAACTAAGTACATTTTTGCCACAGACACTTCTCCTGACCAGCAGCCCCCACAGACGTCAGACGGAAACGAACAAAAACAGAATTTGGCCGAAGAGGAGAACAAGATGGATGTGAACTACAACGGCATCGCCTCCAAACCGGAGAGTGAGGCCAGCCCGGAGAGCCAGGTTCATGAGACTCAGCAGTCAACAGAGGAGCAGGAGGACCAACAGAATGCAAACCAAGAAGGAAACGACACACAGGCCCACGACACATTAAGCAACAAAGAAGAGCATCAGACCTGCAATGGTTCACCCGAGGACCCGGACCCAGACACAGAACTGCAGCAGCTCCCCGCCTCCCTCAGCCCAGACTCTGTCACTGTAGAGCTAAAGGAAGGAGAGAAGGAGGAGAAGAGGGAGGAGGAAATGGACACTCAAGGGGAGAAACGAGGGGAAGAAGAGGAGAACAGTCAGAACGGTTAGTTAAAAAAGAAACCCTGATTTTCCTTTGTTGTAAACTATGTAGATTCAGTTCATAATTTTTGCCTCCTCTTGCTCCAGCATTTATGAAGCTTTTGACATATACATATATGTATATTAACAATTTCAATTGATTATGTAAACTATGATAGTTTTTTATTATTTTATGTCTTTTATATAATTATCTATACACTCAACAAAATTGATTGTTTGGTAATAACATACATTATTCGATATTTAATGTTATTATGTTATAGGCAAAGATTGATTTAACATTTAATGACATGAGAGCAAACTAGTATGGGCCCTTGTCAGGCGCTCTTATGAGTGCTATGCTAGTTAAACATGTAGTTAAAGTTCCTCAACCCTCAAATCTGCTGCTGCAGCAGCATTCTCTCTGACAGAAATGGGATTCTGTTTTTTATTCCCAGTTGTCAGGTGCAGTGTGCCAGCCCCAGTGCAATTGGGTTCAGTCTGTCAGCTTCCATGTGTTTCACTTTTTGGGTTATTCTCCATCACTCTCTGTCCCTTCTTTAACAGGAGCATCAGGAAGCATGCTAGTAAACCCTCTGGAGCCAATCAACGCTGACAAGGTGCAGGTTAAGATTGCTGACCTTGGGAACGCCTGCTGGGTGGTGAGTAAATATATATATATTTCAACTTTTTGGTTTTTAGTGAAGCACTCTTGAAAGGTTTGTCTTTTGTGAAGATTTCCCGTTGTTTCAAATCTGACTTTACGAGTGTCAAAACATCGTCTTTATTTTTTACTCTTTGTCTCAACATTTCTTTCTCCTTCTCACAGAACAAACATTTCACAGACGACATCCAGACGAGGCAGTATCGTTCTCTTGAGGTGCTGATGGGAGCCGGCTATAGCACACCAGCTGACATCTGGAGCACAGCCTGCATGGTAGAACAAGATTTACACACACTCATTCAACACTCCTGTTGAAATATAAAGAAAGATGGCATAAACACTGAATGTAGCAGGAAGTGGTGAAGTTAACTCTGTGGATTTTTATCATAATCAAATACAGTTTTAGTTTGTTAATTTGACCAGTCTCTAACACTATTACTGTGTGTAATGTGCACTTAATGCAACTAATCATGAAGACCTTTCTCTTCAGAGTCATCAATTGTCAAAAACTCCAAAAGGAAGTTTTAAATTCCCTCAGAACATGTTGATTTGGGTTTGGTCTCGCTGCCTTCACAGGAATCTCTTCATTAGGAACTCATGGTAGATCAGGAGGTAGAAAACGTGTCTTTAAAAAGAGACACACACAACTACTAGAGAGAAATACGCTGAGAAAAGAGAAGCTATTGTCAGTGAAGATCAGATGTTTCTCACCCTCAGAATGAATCTAAAGACAAGATTCACACAAACAAAGAAGAACATAAGAAATAGATATTTCAAATGTCTTTGTATTTATTTAAACCCATTACTTGTTTGTTTGGTTTTGCTTGTACTTACATTTGTGTGATTTCTTTCCTTAGGCTTTTGAACTTGCCACTGGAGATTATCTGTTTGAACCCCACTCAGGAGAAGACTACTCTAGAGATGAAGGTTAGTGTTTGTTGTCCTAAGTCGTCTCTCACTAAAACACAAGATATCAGTGTTTAAATACAGGCTTAAGAAAGTGTGAATGCTAGATTCATTGTGGAAATATACACCATGAAATTTGGATCTCAGTGCTTTGCCTCTTGCTAATGCATTGAAGTATTTTATTATTCAAACAGATTTGAGCCCATGAAAATCTAGTTCAGTCCAATAATTCTTTTTACCTTGGTGTTTTATCGTTTGTGTTTCTCTGCGTCCACGTAGATCACATAGCCCTGATCATCGAGCTGCTCGGTAAAGTTCCTCGGAAGCTGATCTTGGCAGGAAAATACTCCAAGGAATTCTTCACCAAGAAAGGTAAACACACCCGCCCCTGCCACCAGCTGCCTGCTGGAGCTAGTTTTTCTGTGGTTGGTTCCACTGCTGTTTTATTATGAACAGAAATGATTACAAGAAAGATCCCTGACATCATGTTTTCAGCTCTTGTTTTACATCATTGCACCTGATGTCTTAAGGGAATGGCTGCTCGGTTTGAGGGCAGAACTTGCATATCAAATTATTTCACGTTCATAGAAATAATCCAGTGGATTCATTACACAAACCATTATTTTGTATATTATATAATAACTGTGAACTTAAATATTTCCTCCCAGGTGACCTGCGTCACATTACCAAGCTGAAGCCGTGGGGTCTGCTTGATGTCTTGGTAGAAAAGTATGAGTGGTCGAAGGAGGAGGCGCACATGTTCAGCAGCTTCCTCCTGCCCATGCTGGACCTGGTGTCTGAAAGGAGAGCCACAGCAGCCCAGTGCCTCTCCCACCCATGGCTTTCATCCTAGAGGCCACTTGTGCACACGACCGCCCTCAGATTGGGATGGGGATGCGTTAGGTTTAAAGTTTCTGGGCTTCAAAAATAACATCAAATCCACTCACACACACTAGTGTCTGCGAGAGCCTGTGACTTGCATCATGTCTGCGTCCTCCTGTCATGGATCTCTGAGGCTACCTACACACATTTGAGATTATCTTAACAGTTAAAAGAGAGACTGCTGCCTAGTTTTTGTCCTGTTATGGATTACACTGGTTATAGAAGGAACTTGAGGGCCTCTCCCTATATTTCTGGGTCTTTTTTTTTTTTACTTGCTGCAGAGGACTTGACTTTGCTTTGTCTTTGTTTTGCTTCTAACTCCAGCTCTTTCTCTGCAGCAAATTACTCTCTGTACTTTTAGCTATAGATAATGAATTCTGTTGGATTTTAAAAAGAAATTTGCACTTGTCTACAAGAACAGGAAAAAAAAAGATCGCCATGAAAGCCACATGCTGTTATCATTCTGATCTATTAGACCCATCTCTGTTTGCCAGATGTTAGCCGTGCCAACCTTTATGCTTTTGGCTGTCAACTGTGTGCAAAGTGCTCAGAATTAATAACTGCATAGTGCAAACAGGCATGTAGAGCAACTAGTAACCCTCTCAGCGCTGGTAAATTAGCTTAGACCTCAAAAACCTTTTGTACATTTGTATACAGACAGCAGCACAGGATTAGGAAGCATACGTTACATACATCTCATCCAGAAATCACACTGCTTATTCTAGGACTTGGTATAGATATTCTTTTTCAATTCAGCTGTTTCATCCTGGTACAATATATTGCGATTCTTTTTGCCACATGCATGAACAAAAGACGGTACGCTGGATGCCGTTTCATACCTGGATCGTTTTTTACTTGTCAATAGTTGCTTCATACACCATAACCCATATAACCAGTCACAGTCCATGTTAATCCTCATCCTGTGTGTACAGTGTACCAAAGAGTCGGCCTTTAATCTCTCCCTACTCGCACTGTTGGCTTTGTGTGGTGTTTCCGGAGGAGGTTCTCAGCAGTGACTATTGAAGGCAGAAGCTACAACGTTTAGCATTTTTAAAAAAATACTTTTTAGAAGAATGTCCAGGTGATTTCCAGCCATATAAAAGTTAAGCTTCAACTGTCTCCGCTGCACATAGAGGTGACGGATTTGAAAATACGATTGTACTTAATATTGATGCTGTAATGAGGCTATGGAACCATTTTTCTTATTTTTCTACAAAATCTCTCCTTTCCATGTCTCCCCCCTTCATTTTGTTGTCAATTTTTTCTGTAGGTAATAAGAATAAACATTTTTCAAGATCTATCTGCACTGCTTTTGCCTCATGCATCACACTGTTGTGTAAGAGGATTTACATAGATTTTATCTCACATAGAGATTTTTTTTAACATGCCAGGATCATGCAGGTTACTTATGCTACATACACATCTAGGGAGCATGATATGTATTGTGATGTTTAACAGTTTATTTTTATTTTCAGCTCCATCACAATTATCAGGTTATTGCTTGGGAGAGAGGACAACATGAGTAATAATAATATTGTGATAAAATGTTTATTTTAAAGACGTGTTGAAACATGTTTTTTTCAAAGATGTCCCATCAAAATATGGGATGTTTGTTAAGTCATTTAAAAATGAAACAAAAGTTCAGATTAATGGTTATTAATAACAATTAACATGTTCATTGTCACATTTCAAATGACGTCTCAAAAAAGCCACCACATTAGAGAATCAATTCGATAGTCAGGAGCAGCTTTACATTTATCTAAAATTTGTAGATGGAAGCTCTGTTAACATATTCACACATTGAATATGTGGAATTATTTTACCTTAAAAAGCACCATAGATAATGTAAAGCTGTGAGGCTGGAGCGAGAGGAGGCCAGTGACTCACTCTGACCATGATTTCAAATGTCTGTGTGGGCAAATTTTGATTTTTAAGAAAACTGTCAAAGCCTTTGAACACATTTGAATTCCCTGAGTCAGCAGTTCCTGTTCATCTGTGGTCTCTGTCGTCCTCTGGGTGTCTATGCGTTATCTGTGGTTGAGAGAAAAGACAAAGTGAAATCATCAGTTCAGGCAATGACGTAACATTGCATTTAAAATATCTGTGGCCCAGCTGCTGGACTAAAGCTAAACACATTACAAGACTAGGACTTTTGTATTGAAAATGTACATGATTATCTTCTGGGGCCATGGTTGTTTGTAGCATTTCACAGCAACTAATCTGATAGTTGGTTCTATTCAATGAAAACAAAAATGTGAACATTGTGGGGAAAGCAAGATGATTATGAGCAAGGAAACATGGATATCGTGGTACTGGAGTGGTGCCAATCCATCAAATACATGCTGAGGCATTTCAATGAATAGGAGAAAAACAGCTTGTGTTGCAGGAAGAGTCAGAGGATTGTCAGTTTTTAGAATTTAATTTATTCTCAAGGGGCCGTGAATATCTGGAGCAAATTTCACGGGAGTCAGTGAATCACAAATCTTGTTCAAGCTAAAAATCATGAATGATATCAACACAAATGTTAAACGTTTTCCTGATGTCTCACGACAAACTGACTGAATTAATGAGCAGGATTCAATACACATTTATGACCTACTACTAACATTTTTGAAACAGGTCTACTGAACAGACCTTTTTGTATAGCTTTAACCCTAATAAAATAGTATGAACCCACTGAGTCCTAAACTAAGACTGAAATAATACGTAGTGGAGGTTCTCCTTTTATTCAGACCACCATAGTTCAGTACTTAAAGGTTCAAGGCTGTTTAGCCTCTGCTTCACTTTTTCCATGTCCCATCCAAGTAAAGCAGTTAACTCTTACACCACCTCCTCTGAAACCTTAAACATTTCCACCTGCTGACTCCCTCAATAATGTCCTTCCCCCTGCATCTTTGTATAAAAATCATCATCCGGCCTATGTCCTCCACCCCGCTGCATCTCCACCCTCCCTTCACCTGGTCCGTACCTTTCCCCTCCACCTGGAAGTCCTCGGGCAGCAGCTTGTCCTGCCTGTTGCCCAGGCTGAAGGCCAGGAAGGAGAGGACCAGGGAGTCCATGATGCTGATGATGGCCAGGATGTACGCCCAGCGCACCGTGCAGTTGCCCAAGGTGTATTTGTCGGTCCGCTGGCCACACATTCGCTTCACCTGCTCTGAGTCCCAGCCGTCTGGATAGATCATGCATCCAATCACCATGCATGTACCTGAGAGGGAGGGAGGCCCAGGTTGAAATTATGTTACTTTTCCTAGTTGTTGAATGAGTTTAATACACAAACATTCAAGGATTTAAATTAGAGACACCTACAGAAAAATATTATTTTTATATCATGACCCCCTGCAACCCTCAAAGGACAAGTGGGATGGATGGATGGACCATGACTTGCTGCTGTTGATGGAAAATATCACAAACCACCTTCTCCTCCTCCAGAGCTGAATCAACAAACAAGCCTCGAGAGAAAGTATGGACTACACTCACTTTTAGCCACACACACACACACACACACACACACAGATGAGTTGTTGCTTAGCAACTCTAGAACATCTCAGTTGCAGAAAGACGAACATGTTCATCCATTATTGACTCTGCAGACAGGTGGTCTTGTGTCGTAGCACACACACTCACACACACACACATACACATACACATGAGTCTCACTTTCACTTTCTGAGTCTCATTCACCAGCTTAAAGTTCTCACGCTCACTTTCTCAGCTTCTTCTCCAATTACCAAAGCTTTGGGAAGTTAAATGATGACGCAGCAGGATTGTGTTTCTACTGAACAGATACATGAATTAACATGTTTCAAGAAGAGGTTCAACCACTGCCAAGAACAGACACTCAAAATGTGTCACACCCTCAACCTCTGTACTTTAAATCTAAATCAAGCTCTGACATAGAACATCAGACCTGAACTTCATCTTCATCTTATATGTCCTCACTTTGCAAACATGTCCTCTAGGACTAGAACTGAAAGTTCACCCCATGCACACACACACACACACACACACTCAGTAGGCTGTAACAGCACTCCTTCAGGTTAACCTCATTATTTGTTACAGGCTTGTTGCTCTTGCGACTACATCTGTTTACAACCTGCATCATGTTCCAGAATCAGGTTTCACCTCGGACTCTGTGTTGAAGGCAACAACTGAAATGATGCTATATAATCTACAGAGATACAGCTTCAGTTAGACAGCCTGTCATAGAAATCCTCTGCATTGACACGAGTACTGTCGTACGTTCCAGTTTTGTTTTAGTTTTGTGCAACTTCTTACTTCAACTTGACAACATTTCAGAAGATTAGTTATTATAATTATTGTTCTTTTCACTCAACATACAACTTAACAGCTGTGGTAACTTTTACACAGTTTTTTATTAAACATATATTTATCATTTAGTAAATATTTGAATGTAAAATATTAACTTGTAACAAACATACCATTTGCACATTCATATATTTGATTGTCTGATTCTTCAAATTATATGTCTCTGTGAGGCAAATTGAATTTTGAATAAATTGTTAATACCGAACTCAGAAACTAAAGTTAGTTTCAACTCAAAGTTTTTGATGTGAAATACAAACTACTGAGGTATAAGAGAGTCCTCTGTTAGATATTAAAGTATTCTCTTGATTATTGATTCCTAATACACATTGTGTTTTTTATGTTTTTTCTACTGCATCCTCTATAGGCTATATCTTATTATAAGGCGTTGCATGTTATTCATAACGATATGTAAGAGCCCAGGATGTGTGACATGTTTTTATATGAGAACCATATAAACTTTTGACAGCATATATATGTATTTCTTTTTAATACTATATATGTACAGACTGTGGTGAGAGCGTGCCGCTCACTGGAGGCCAGCTGCATCCAGGCGCAGATCTTGTACACGCTGCCCGCGTTGCAGAAGAAGAAGAGGCTGAAGCAGACGATGCTGCCCACCACCAGCAGCATGGAGATGCCCACGAAGAACATGGCCGTCTTGAAGGCGCCGGATGGGATGGAGCCGAAGTCCAGCGCGCTCCCTTTGCACGTGAGCTCCGAGGTGAGCGCGTTGCCGATGCAGTAGTGGAAGAGGCCGAAGTACCCGGCCTGCGGCGTGTTCACGCTGTCCCCGATCCAGTATGGCTGAATGAACACCACCACGGTGATGACGGCGAAGGTGATGGTGAACACCGTCCACAGCACGCCCATGGCGCGCGAGTTACGCACGTAGTTGGTGTGGTAGATCTTGGCCGCCTCCACTGCGGGGAGCATGGTGCGTAAAGAGGCTGGATCCACCGGGATCCACCTGGATGGATTCAACACTGACTCTCTTCACTTTGCTCTTTTAACAGATCTGCTGCACAAACAAACGTACAGTGTGTTGTTACAGTGATCATGGGTGATGATGAAGAGGAAGATGGATCCAGTGTGTTGCAGAGTGTTTCATGTGTGGATCTGTCTCCTCTGTATGAGCTGAGTGTTTCCTCTCCAGGGGAGGACAGAGATAATGAATGATTAATGGTTAAAGGATCTGAAGAATAGAGTATCACAGGGTGGGGCCTGTCCAGATGGCAGCCCAGTCTATTCCACTCTCACTTTTAATGTCATAGGATACTTCACTTTCTTTTTTCACTGTTTCTCATTTCATATTGTGATTCAGATCAAATGCATAATACATTTAGTCGTGTGTTGGGTCAAAACTTCACACTTCCAAGTCTCATGTTTACTTTAGTTGAGTGAGCGTTTGTGCATAGAACAAAAAACTGTGGGTTTTGTTCCTGATCACTTACACTGGAATGCTAAAGGAAATGATCTGGAACAGCTACACCAATCATTTCCAGTCCATTTAGTCAAAGTAAAGACTGTGATCATACAATGTCGATGTTTAGAGTCCCAGTTATCAAATCTCTCCATGAATAATCGGAATTCTTATCTGTGCCTATGTTGACACAGTTTCCTTGAGGGTGCACTGTGGGTCTTTACTTTTCCAGAGATGAGGAGACCCTGCATAATCAGAGTAACTCACCTGCATGTTCTGCACTTAAACACTAGATGGCGCTACAGAGCTGCAGTCTATCATATCAGGCATTCACACCACTGGTTCCTCACTTTGCCTGAAATCACTCAAACACATCTCAAGTCTGATCCTTAGTTTTTTGGCAACACATCCTGAGACAAAGTGAAAAGAGCAAAGTGTTTTAAACAATTAAACGTCCCTCTCCATTCATGTTAGACACTGTCTTCTCTAATGAATGTTGCATATGTTGTTATTTTGCTGATGTGTTCTGTTCTGTTGCACTTCTGTCTGTCCTGGGAGCAGGATCCCTCACTCGTGACTCTCCCTGGGGTCTTTGTGTTTTCCACCAGTTTTTCCTCACCCTATAGAGTTGAGGGGTTTACACAGATGATGTCGCTCTTTGTACAGATTGTTGAGCCCTGTGATCAGTGATTTGTGAATCTGGCCTACACAAATTTGATTTTAAGAGGCAGAGGCAGAAATTCCCAGACAAGTCATGTGTATGTTGCTCTTTTACAGTCTCGTGTGGCTTGTAATGCATTTCTACAATAAATGTGAAATTGTTCAATAATCTAATAGCCTACATCCCATCATACCAGTGTTCGTCTGTGCCTGCTCCATGCTTTTGATCTCAGTGCTGTCCCACATTCTGCTGTGGTGTAACAGCACATGAATGTATTGACTTTTCACATACCTCATGCTGACATATTTGGCCTTTTGTTAGCGTTCAGATGCTAATAAACCAGCACCTACCTGCACAAAACACCTGACTGAATGAATAATGGCTTATTTGAGCCTGAGTTTTGACCTGGAATCACATTCTGTGATGTTTGCTCTCTCTTCAGTTCCAGTTAATATTCATTACTGCTGATCTTTTAGTGAGACTTGTACAGTTGGAAGGTTGATATATAGATCTGCAGTGGTTTGTGTGTGTATGTTTACATGTGTCTTTGTGTGTTTGAGTGTGGGCACAGGCGTGTCGATGCACTTAGCTTTATTAAGTGATACTGGCCCAGAGTGAGAGGGAGGCTCTTTATAATCAAGTTATCTGGAGGGGCAATCCAATTTTCAGATGCAGAATTGAGTGAGATTTGTGTTTGTGTGTGTGTGTGAGGCTGTTTTTCTATGTGCACATGCCTGCATTTTCTCTGTGAATACATAATGTGATCTATCATGTTAGTCAAAGCTTTCTAAATGAATACATAAATTATATTGGTCCCAAACAGCAATTCATGAGCAACACTTCACTGACAATAAATCATTTTTATAGAGTAGATATCTTGGAGAAAGAATCGATTTTATTAGAGAAACACACTCTACCCAAAACCTATTGATAAAACCAATCTAAAAAAGACCTGTTCTCGCAAAAGTTATATAATTAGCACTTATGGCTTCAAGGGAAAGTCAGGAGCCTGACGATGCTCCTTATCTTACATTGTGCATGAGGTGGAAGTTTGTGCGTGTGTGTGTGTGAGTATGTGCATATATGCATGTTCATGCAATTAACCCTTTATACCCTCTTTAGGCCAATTTGCTCTGAGAGCCCCAGAGAGCACAAAGAGGCTTTTCTGCCGTTTCAGCATCTCTTCCTGTCCTTTTCTGTCTGCCTCCTTCAGAGTGCTGTTACCATAGAAACAAGGCGCTGGATGCCCTTAGTGAGAAGAGAGGGTAGGTGACAGGGTAAGATCACAGAAATACAAATTAGTCTAATATACTAATTTAATGACACATCACTACCACGGTGAGTCAACGAAACTAGCTGGTAATCTTAACTTCATGAAACACTTCACAGCTGGATCTATTTCAGGAAGTGGGATTCACCCTGAAAACCAAAGTTTTGTTTTTACTATTGTGCAATGTGACATATTCACATATGTTCAATGGGTTGAATGATCCACTCTGGTTCACTTTAAAACCATGTGACTGCTCTCTGGGGCTGTAGGAGGGTTGTCCACTGACCACAAGGGAGGGTCGGAGGTTCGATCCCCAGCTACCCCAGTATGCAGTTTCCTAGCAGATACTGAACCTCAAATTGCAGCTCTG
The DNA here is from genome assembly GCF_024713975.1 of Paralichthys olivaceus. Taxonomy (NCBI): domain Eukaryota; kingdom Metazoa; phylum Chordata; class Actinopteri; order Pleuronectiformes; family Paralichthyidae; genus Paralichthys; species Paralichthys olivaceus. The sequence goes on from NC_091094.1 coordinate 14,213,033, forward strand.
TCCAGTATGAATTGTGGGTTAATGGGTGAAGGTTTATAAGAATGGAAAAGTTTTATATAAATACAGTCTATTTACCATTTAATTTCTGGTTATAACAAAATTACATCAAAGATTCAATCATGGATGTTTGACATGAAGATTTATCTTTCAATCTGATTATACAACTGTTTTCTTATAGCCCCTATAAACAAGTCAGGGCAGCTTGTTCCTGAAGTTTCTACCTACTCTTTTGTCAGCTGACACACATGGACTCTATTAGTCTTTTGTTAGTGTGTATATATGTGTGTGTCTAAGTAAAAGCATGCAATGAGCTGGGGGCAGAGGACTTAGTAACAACCACTCCTTGTCCATTCCTCTCTCTCTCACTTTCTCTCTCTCACACACACACGGTCACTACCTCCCTGAAACAGCCCTGAGGCTGCAGCAGCCACTATGAGACACCCTCCACCCTCCAGCCTCCACCCCAGCCACCGCCTGCTCACTGCCCAGCAGGAAGCATCAGAGTCTGGGTGAAGATGTGAGAAAATGTGGGTCAGCGTTTTGCCCTGGGATGAAGCTGGAGTGGAGGTCTGCTGTAGAGTGGATGATGTTCATGACACGTTACTGATCGCTCAGCACTGTTATATTCCTCAGTGACTAGTTATCTGTGAGTAACTACATACAATGTATGATCAGTACTTCCTCCAGACGTACATTCATTCTTCATTCATTCTAAACACATCAAAGTGAGCACAAAAGACACATGAAGAGTTGGTAAAACTGAGCGATACATTGATATATGATCATAAAACAGCATCAGACATGTCATCAGACTGTTGTCATACAGTAAAACTGTTTTTAAAGGAGAAGTTTTCCAATGGGGGAACAACTGCATGTGAAAGACTTGTATAAAACCTTTCTTGGTCCCAGATGGAGCTGATCTAATTCTGATACACTGCCTGACATCACATGAGGCCCCTGCACAAACACCTGTGCCATTCAGCCAACATTTTGGGGTTTTTCCAGGGACTATTTCTTGGTTTGACCCTCTGGTTGCCTGGTAACCTCACAGAGATGGTAGTCAATAACATGTTCATTAGAGCGTTAGAGAAGCTGATATGTGGATTTTTTTTTTTTTACCTTCACACAGTGTCACACAAACTGTTTCCAAAAACACCTAGAGTCAATTTAGAGTCTAACAAGTCTGCATGTCTTTGGACTGTGGGAGGAGGCAGCAGCATCAGGACCCCCACACACATGGGGAGGACATGCAAACGCCACGACTTGGTGTTCAAACCAAGAGCATTCATGCTGTGAGTGCTAACCACTTTGATCCCAAACCGCCATCGTGGTGTCACTATCAAGAATCAAAACTTGTAATTATGTCACTCAATGACAGTGAGAGCTCTGCAGGGCAGGGGGGGGGACAAAGCACTATGGGGAGGGGGGTCTGCTCCACCCAAGACGTGGTGACAACCTGCTCTGCTGAATGTCACTGCAGCTGACACACATAAATCCCAAGCACAGCTCCTCTGTCACACACATGTAAAACACACCATCAGCCATGTGCACTTATTGAATCCAGTCACGTTACATTCTCATTGGGAAGGAAATGGATGGAAGCAAAATAAACGTGACACAACCGTGTATAATTCAACCGCCTGACTTTTTCATTTCCTGGTGGTGCACCTCTTCCTCTGGCAGCAAGTGAGACGTCAAATGGTGTGCTTGCGTAATCGTGGCCGATTCAAACAGTTTTGTTACGGTGAAGAATGGAGGATTAGTTTACGGGGCTTCAAAGCCAAATATAGCTGGAAAACGCATGTGAGGGATTAGAGACACTTCAAAGAATATGGATGGCGAATACATTATTGGGTGCAGCTTCATCTCCCCATCTCACACGCTCCGACTCACTTCTCCTTTTTCTCCACTGAAGGAGGCAATGTGATGCTTTGGATGGAGCAGTGAAATAGAACATTGGACTTCATTGATGTTAAATGGGTCAAATTTAAGCAAGGTTGATATGTGGGTTTTAAAGAAGATCAAACAGCCTGTATAGTTTGTCATAAGTCTAGCAGTGGGTGTTGGTTTTGTCCATTATCAGTATTTTTACTCAATTGTGTGGCAAGAAAATGATTGCAGCAAAGGGATTTGAGCACATGCTGCAGAAATAAGGACCATTATGAAATAACTTTATGCCCATTTGACTGTGTGTGTGTGTGTGTGTGTGTGTGTGTTGTACCTCTTTAGGACCTTTTCCAGCATAAACACTGACCTTATGAGGACCAGCAGACCTGACTTGGACCAAAGCCTGGTCCTAATGAGGCAGAAACAATATTTTTGACATCCTGGTTGAGGTAAGAGGTCAGATGTGAGTTGTGGTTAGGTTATGGTTCGAGTTAGGCATGAGTCTGTCATGGTTAAAGTTGGGGATAAGGTTTTGGTTTGGCAGTTCACAATAAATGGAAGTCAACACAAAATCCTGATAGCTGCGCAATGTGTGTGTGTGTGTGTATATGTGTGTGTTGCTGGAAAAATCCCTGAGGGTTTGTATGTGAATGCCTCTAATGCAGTTAGGGTGCTGTTATTTTCACTGTGTGGCCCCAAATAAAGGGATTATACTACAGCGGTTATGAAACAGACTTTTTTACATTACAAAGTGCTGAGGGAAGGAGGTGGGACACAGGGACGCAATTCAGCAAGAGGGGATTTGAAAAACCATAAACATACCTGAAAAGGAATGAAATGTGCTCAACATATGCTCAGAAACAGCCTCATTATGTAACAGTTCATATGACATGGTCTGAAATCAAGTGTTTGTTTTGTGTGTGTCGGTGGCTGTTTCCCAGCTGATCTGGGAGGATTTCAGCTTTATCCCCATAACTGAATGATAATCTCAAGAGGAATCCAGCCCTGATCCCAGGAAACGTCGCCTCTGCAGCACTGACATCACCACCGGCTCCTCGGGTCACTGACACGAGCACGTACGCATGCACACAATCAGTTGGTTTACTGTTACGAATAAGTGTAACATACACACACACACACACACACCGGTGCTCAGAGTCATAAGCTCTGGGTTTAGAATTTGTGCAACCATTGGCAGACTGTTTCGAAACATGAAGGGATTGTTGTCTGTGACCTCTGTGACTGTGCAGGAGCATTTTTTCTGTATCCAGAAACCTGTTTGTTAAAGCCACCATACAGAAGGAAGTGAGGGCTTGTATATGTTCAGTCTGTGTATAATATACATTATGCTGAAAAGCACCATATACGTATGTGTCTGAATAATCAACTGTAAGTGAAGATGGTCGACATGAAGTGAAGCCAATGCAAAACAACAGCATTCATATCTGTTGGACCTGTCGTCCATCTTTGTGATCTGGAGTTGTGAAACTGAACTATGTTTGTGTTATATTGTGGGACATGATTGTTACTGGCAAACTTTGTCGGTTTATATGTGTTCACATAGCAACATGAGTCATGGATAACAGGGAGAATGAAGATCTTGATCTGGCAATAAAACTTATACAACTTCACTGAAGCTGCATTGGTACTGGATATGTGGAAGCAGTCGAAGAGGAACATTAGAGGACACAGAGCGGACACAAAAGAGAAAGGGGTCCAGTTTCTCTTTTTGCAGAACTGACTCAGCAGCAGAGGGAAGTGAGCTGGGTTTAACTTCCCATCCGCAGCAGAGCGTATCACACATCTTCTGCTCCAACATAATAATCTCTGTTGGTTGTGACCTTTGACCTGGAGGTATTTAAAGAGGCGGCCCCTCCTCTCTCTCATGTTAAAGTCTGCCTGTGTTTATGGCAGTTGAACTGACCTCAGATCCGCCTCTGGCTGTCAATGTGCTGCAGGTTAGTATCTTTACAGCCCGCCGTGGGTGTGTCTGTGGGCGGGGCTGCACAGGCCTATAGAGCCCTCTGATTGGTCTCTAGTGTACAAGCAAGGCGGTGCTATGTCAGTAATTGGCCGTTGTGGCTGTCAGTTAAATGCGCTTATGCTGCTTTCAGGGACCGCTCGTATCATTTTTTTTTAATCATAGAAAGAGTTTATCCAAGTGTTAAAAACAGGTCAACTGGACTTAGTTGAGTTTCATGAAGACGTTTCACCTTCAGGCTTCTTCAGTTCTAACTGACTGCTGGGAGTCCCAGGTATTTAACTTCTGGGGTTTTAGGAGTGGTTGAGGTTACCTGAGAGGCTGGAGCCACCCTGCTGTTTGTTTGTTTGGGAGTCGTTTGTGGGCCATAGTCACACTTGCCCTCAGGTGTGAATTGTAGTGAAACTTCCTGGAGATGGAAGTCAAGACTTTATGGTATGTGGCTGATAGGTACTGTATTAAACCTCCTCCTCTGTTCAGAGATGTTTTTTCTAGTTTGACGTAGATGTCTTCTCTCCCCCCTCTTTCGAACCATCTGTCTATCCTGGCCAAAATGTCATAGAGCGAGTTAGTAAGGACAACGACTCTGTTCCTCTACATGTGACATTTCATCAGTGTTAGTACATTTGTTCAAATATTGATTTTGTAATAGTTTGGGAAAAAGACTCCCAATATTGACTCAAGTATTTCAGTACTTCTGTTCCAGTATATTTCAGATGCAACCATTATGATTTTTGCTGTCCAACTCCGAGCTATTAAATCTGAATCAGCGTTTTCAGTTAAGTGTTTAGCATTCAGGGAGTTTGACTCTGGTTTCCAACCCATACTTTCTCGTTATATATAAGACATTTCACATAGAAAACAATGAAAGGTTATGAACTACAACATGTAGAGGCCCTGGGACACGCTGATGACCTTTCATCCAATGTTAGCTGGGATTGGCTCCGGCTGACCCTTACAAGATAAGTGTTATAAAAAATGGATGGATGAATGGAGTGAAGGACATAACTCTCTTTTTAACCTTCATTAAAAACAGTTGAATTAACTCTACCTTGTCGAACTATAACATGAAGATGCATAATAAAGTGCAACAATAATCCAGAAATATCAGATGACAATGCATCACTGAGAGGTGCCATTCTGCTATGAAATGAGTTTTTTCTAATCCTTGTGTTTACGTTTGATACTGAGTTATTGCTAATATTATTTCAGTACTTCTACCTTAGTAAGATTAGGAATGCAATACTTACTTGAAAGAGTTTTTTTATATTATGGTGTTGGTGTATTGTGGAGGGACAATGCACAGATTTTATGCACAAGTTCAGTCAGGAGAAGAACTACTTGTGACTCTGAAGGAGGCTTTCTGGGGTTGGAAAAAAACATGCTGCCTCAGACTGAGCTTGAGATATTTAATGGAAAGTTTTGGGGGTTTGGAAAGTTTTGCTGGTATTAAGAAGTTATCCATCTGTGGTAAATGTGGATTCCAGTGTCTTTGGAGCATGACTTGCAGTGGAGACCAAAAGTCAGGATATCTGAGTTTTCTGCATCTCTTTTGACTATTATTGTTGTTTTTATATGTCTCTTATCTTATAACCAGACTCATGGAAGTGAGATACTGTTGTGCACTGCTCCATGTGGCGTCAAAATAATGTTATTATTAATGACTTTGCCTCACACGGAGCACCAAAAATTTTATTATGTACTTTCCCTTGCGCAGGGTACGATTATGTACTTTCCTTCACGCGGGGCACCATTAAATGGTGTGCTTTTGGGCATTTAATAAATGTGGCTATCAGTGAAATATTAAATATTAATATTAAATAATAATTAAACTAATAAAAGATAAATCGGGGCACCACCCTTCAAAGAAAGGGAAAAGAGAGCCAATTTATTGAATAACTCTCATGAAATTACTGACTACAAATTTGGAACTCTGATTAATAATTAAATAAATAACTATAACCAAAATTACCACATCAATAGCTAGCAAAGTTGAAGGATATGGAGTTCTTGACAGTGTAGAGGTTGGCAAAATTCACACTTATGCAACATTAACTAAGACGTGTTTTGAAGAAAAACATTTATTATGAGAATAATAAAAGTATAAACACAAAAACTAACAAAAGGTGTACTTACTATATACAGATGTGTATGTGTGTGTGTGTGTGTGTGTGTGTGTGTGTGTGTGAGTGAGTGACTGAGATTCAAAATGGCGGCTGGCCACTATGAAGACAAAAGGCCCCCTGGAGTGGTGAGACCATGTGGCTGAGATCACATGTAGGTGTTAAGTTTGTGGAGATGAGTGTGTGAGGTGTTGGTGCCAGGTTAAAGAAAGTAGTTAGATGCATGCAAAGAAGTGATCAGCATAACAGAACTAACATTAACTTTCAAAATAATATATAACCAAATATCACAACAACACAAGTCAAACTTATAAACATCACATGAAATAGAAATAGGATTAAACAGTCCTTTGTTTAGCCTAGCGTAATAATAAAGCCCAATTGTGTTACCCGTCCATGAAAAAGAAGGAAAGGTCCTTTTTGGATGTGCTGTTCGGAGTCCAGTGAAGTGGTCTTGTTGATTTGTGGATCCTGTTGTGGTTGCTGGTCAGACCTTGTGTCATGGCCAGTTGTGCTGAAGTTCTTAGGCAGGCTCTCGCGTCGCTGCCTTTGGAAGGTTTTTTAGCAGTCTGCTCCAGGCAGGCCTGTTGGAAGTTGAGGAGCTTGTGGAGGGAGGAAGTCTCCCTGGCTGGGAGAGCAGGGCCAGACCCTACTCCTCCAGGAGAGGTCAGCAGGGGAAGAGAAGAGAGCAGAAGCGAAGAGAGAAGAGCGGCGAGGAGAGGGGAAACTCAGTTTATATTGGCCTGGTGACCTCATGGGTCATGGGGCACACAGTGACCAATAGTGGTTGAGAGTTGTCTCCAGGAGCAGTTTTACCACCTATGTGTGAAGATGAAGCACCTGGGACACTGAGTTCTGGAAGCTCTCCTTTGTCTCCAGAGCAAAGGAGACACGCGGTCAGGCTTTTGACTACACATGTAGGCCCAACTATGGTTCACAGATACCAGGTCCCAACAATACCAAGTACATCTTTATAGTTATTAATAATTCTTTCATTCTGGCCTTCCTATGCCAATGAGGATTAATAATTATTTTTAAAATGTGTTTGGATAGCTGTCCTATCAGTATCCGTGGTAAAAGGTTTTTTATTCACAATTTTCCCTTTTTGTGCCTCTGTGCCAGCAATAGCCATGCAGTTGCTCGAGGGATTATGTTTTTGGGGTTTGTCTGTCCGTTCGTCCATCTGTCTCTTTGTCTGTCTGTCCATGTGTTTGTCTATCCAATTCTTGCAAACACAATATCTCCAGAACACCTTGATGAAGTTTGTAATAATTTGGTACATACGTTCAGTTGGAATTTAGGAGGATCTGATCAGATAGGTGGTCAAAGGTCAACGATCAAGGGAGCATGACCTAAAAAACATGTTTTTGCACTTTTCAACATCATATCTCAGGTCTGCCTTTATGGAATATCTTCTGTTTGACCACTTGTCACTTAGACACTTGGGTTACACTTGGATTAGATGTCAGTGGTCAGAAGTCAAGGGGGCCTCATGTGAATCTGAAAAAAACCCTGAAAAATTGTATTGAGACTGAAATGGTAAATGATCTGTATTTATATAGCATTTTACAGGTCAGTATATCACCATTCACCCATTCACACCCACATTCAGTGCATCTACGGGCAGCACTTTTTTTATTAGGGACATTGCCCAGGGACACTTCAGCATGCAGATGACTGGGATCAAACAGCTGTCCCGGCCCGAAAGTGCACTGGTTGGTTAGAACTAATAGTTGTTGATAATTATATCAGAGAAGCCCTAGTCTGCTGCAAAACAGCTTCCACTGTGATCCCAGTCTTTCCGACGGTCCGTGAAGGCAGCGTCCCTCCCTCCAGTCTGGGCTCAGTGAGCGTGAACGCGTCTGTCAGAGCTGAGCTGAGGTCTGAGCTGCACACACACTTCACACAGGATGTAGCGACAGCACACACACACACGCACAGACACACCAGAGCCAGAAGAAGAAGAGGGTCAGAAACACTGTGAGCCTGCAGCCAGCGAGGAGACAGAGATGAGCGCTGCAGCAGAGGAGAAGAAGAAGAAGACAGCAGGAGTCCGGATGAGGCAGCTCACCGCCTGCAGGTCCTGACGGCTGCTCCCGCTGACCTGAGACATCCAGCGCGCGCACTCACACACACACACACACACACACGGAAAACCCAGCACAGCCGAAACACCCCCAACCTCGAGAGCGACAATGGCGAACCAGGGCGACTGCTGTGTGAAGGTAGCTGTGAGGTAAGTCTCCCTCCCTCCCGACCCGAGCGCATTGTCTCCGAGCCTCCTGGCGCGCAATGAAACGCACCCCTCACACCTACAAAGTCTCACAGACCAGACTCCCTCGTGTCCTCTGCACAGGAGAGGGTGCCACCTTGTTTTTGTGAGACATGGGCGGTGTTGATGGGGCAGAGCGTGCGACTGTGCCACGCTATCTCCACAAGTTCTGCACAGCTCCGTGGTGTGCAGCAGACAGGGTGATGGTGTAGTGACAAGGACAGCTGCAGCCAGGTGCAAGGTGGAGAATGGGCGTTTCTCTCCAAAGCCATTTCTTTTTCTGTTATTATTATTCTCACAGGCCTCTACCTGCAGGAATCTAGTGAACACCTCACATGAGCATTGCTGAGCTATGAAATCTGTTTAAAAAAACCTGCCTCTGCATAGGATTCGAGCACAAAGCGATGCTGTCCTCCACAACTCTGTCATCCTCTGCCTTTGTTGGAAATGCACCACAAAGCTCTGGCAGCTCAGGAGCAGCTTTATTTCTTATTTTTGGATTCGTGTGAGGGGATGTGAGTGGTCTGTAGCGATTGTGTGAGTCTAAATGCTGATTGAGAGGGAGCATTCAAATGTAAGTGCATGTGCTGGCACTTGCTGGGTGGCAGCCTATGCAATTGGAGGGCATGGCTCAGAGTGTGACCGGGGCTGCGTCTGTAATCATGCTCATTTTACAGGCGTGTAATTGAGCTGAGGCGGTGGTCTCACAGACCCCACCTCTGTTTTAACACACACACCTCCCAGACTCTGCCCCATCAGCTAATGAATCCCTATTGGCCACACTGTGTCCTTAATGACCTTTAAACTCCTCTCTTATTGTGCTAGATGTAAAGCAGCTGCAACAAAGTGAAATTCTTCACCCCGGATGCCTTCCAGGTCCTTCAGACTCCTCTTTGGGATCCATTCATCTGAGCTGGATGGGGGGGTTTGAGAGTGGGGGTCGGCCCCACCTTGCAAAACGATGACCCCAGGGGAGGTTTGAGAGTGACTTGTCAGTCAGCCGCTGAGAGGATCCCTTTTGTGCTTGTTCAAAGCGGCAACTGTAACAGGAAGTGGGGCAGGAGGTGCTGACAGAAAAAGGAGAGAGAGAGAGAGCTGGTGGCTGCTGCTCAAATGAAGTTATTGATTCAAGTTAAGAGAATAACTGGTTGACAGATATGACTGCACACAACTCATGTATGTCTCTGTGTGTGTGTGTTTTCACCTTCTAAACTTAAAGATCAGTTTTAGTAGCATGAACTTCACAGTGTTTGACTTTGTCTAATTACACACAGTAGCTGTGCTGGTCAACATGCTCTTTCTCTTCACGTGTGCGTATTTACATGCCCTGTAAGTGCCACCAAATGTGTCCGGTGTTTGACAGGAAATGGGAAGAACACAAATAAACACACGAGGAAGGATAACTTCCTGCTGCACGGCGACAGTTTTCCCCATGACCACTTTTCTTTCCCAGAGAAAGTCAGACGCTGATAAGAGAGGATGGTGTTTAATTGCTCTGATGTTGTGTTGCCCCCAGGCAGGCTGCATGAAGTGCACGTCTCTGAGTAGATTGTGTGCATGTGGGAACATGCATTTAGAGGGCAATGAGGTTGTCATGAGGGCCAACCAACACACACATACACAGTCGCCATGCAGCATCCATTTCCTGAGTGTCTGCATTGCGTTCCCCAAACAATGACCATATAACCAGTGACATGACCTACAATCCCGTATCCAGGCCTGACTGCCTTAGGAATAGATTGGACACACACACACACACACACACACACACACACACACACACACACACACACACACACACACACACACACACACACACTCAATAGTTCATTGCAGTCTAGTCAAACCAGACGTATGTAATGTGTCTCCCTGCAAAGTGGTTGTATATCATATCTTCTGGCTTGGCAGTTGTGTCATTATACAGCCACATTCATTGATCAGATTAGCTTGTATAGGATGAGTAGACCCCTACATTTCACCCGTTAGCCCTCGACACACACAATTACACTCTCAAGCTTCTTTTCCACTGGTGAAATTTTATTTTTATTTAACCTAACATGTCTGGACGCTGATGCAGCACTTTTTTTGTGCAACATTTTGACACGCGTTGAACTTGCGTGTGTTCGCTAAGAAATAGCTGAATGTTTGTGTACTCTTTTACATCTCGGTAACAACGTGCAACAGCTTCTTCTTTTCTTTGCGTCGTGCAGAATGCAACACTGGCCAGACAGCAGGGTTTGGGGAGCTTCTCAGCTTCCGGGCAAACTCCTAAAATTTTGACGGGTTTACTCACGTAGAAAAACTTGCGTGTACCCACAAATTCTGGCGTAAAAGAAGTATCAGTTAGAGATGTAGTTTCACCTTGACGGTGCATCACCTCCCCCTCCCGTTGATCTATTTTTGAGTGCTGCATCTGCTAGAGATTGATTGCTTTACGTTAGTTCTGGCTCTTTGATATGATAAATGTCAATAATTCACCTTTTGTGTGCATGCTGGTACTCTGGGAACAACTTGACATGAGAGTTATGAGCATTTTGCATTTCCATCTGCATATTGATCTCTATCCCCTGCTCTCCAAAGCTCTGCCACGTACTCATTTCAGCCCATATGCAGCGAATGACTTGTCATGCACCAAAGTGCTAAGTCAGCCTCCAGTGCTGTGTATAAATAGACACAAAGACAAATCTGTTTAGTGCCTGTGTGCACTTTGACCTTGTGATCACAGGGGCTCCCCATCGCTGTCTAATTTGAGTTGTGTTGCCAGAACAATAACCTGAGGAATCACCAGTGAGGCGATTTTTTTTCTTCCAGTCCTGGCGTGTATCATGGATTTGTGGTTCAAGATAATGAGGTTGAATGGGGGGGAAAAGCTCTGCAGACAGAGCACAAAATATTCAGTGTTCTTTCAGAACCGCAGGTGGATGACCAGAGCCTTTTTTTACAGTTATGACGCAGGGCCTTTTAGCTTTAAGAGTCAGCTGAGAAACATAAGAGCTTTTATCTTTTTTGTCCTGCTGATGACTTGAACAATCTAAATCAGGGTTTTGCAGTAACACAGACGTTTCTAAGAAAAATATAAACTGTAAACTCCACCCCATGACCAAAACACTAGCTTCAAAACAGCAAGGGAGCAGGCGGACTAAAACAGCGGAAGGGGCCTCTCACAGCTGATACACAAAGGCTTTAAATGGGAGTTTTTAAAAAAAGCTGGTGTTTTGTTGTTGGACGTATGTCCTGTGTAGGCTACCAGTCTCGCCTGCTTCCTGTGTGTGTTAATAGTTTACCACAGAGGCTCTGTCTGGGTTACACGCCTCCCTAGGGGGTTGCCTTTAAAATGGCAGGAGTTTGGGAGGAAACGGTGTGTGTCTCTTGCATGTGTGCAACTACAGCCTACAGTGTGTATGTACTGGTCACAGGGTAGTGCTGGATTTTTATCTCCTCATGAGTTCTTACACTTAGTCTCAACATTCATCTGCTTGTTGAAGGGTTTACTGTCACCACTTCACCGTAAAAGTGAAAGCAGTTCTTCTGATCACAGCTTTTGGCATCAACAGAAGGAAGACGAACAGGAAACGCGACAATGCACACGCCCAAGTTGGCCATGCAGAGCTGTGCATCATTTCCTCCTCACGCTGGCCCGTTGGTTATATGCCTTTAAAAAAAAAGTGTTTTGGTCGCCCTTTGAACCTATTAGACTGCACAGTTCTTTTTGTGACGATTGCTCAGCACTCTGTGTATGTGCCCCTGCGGCGAAGCAGGAGGCCGCGGACAGGGGACATGAAAGTTAGTGGTAACAACATGGAAGAACATTGATTTATAAAAAAAAGCATGAATCAGAACATTTCAACACAGGCGCATTAAGCAGTTTGTTCTTCGCTTGTTCTCTGTTGCATAATCAGACGTCTCATGAGCTTTACCAGCAGCTGCCCGAGGAGGTAAAATAGGTTGTGTTGTTAGTTTGCCAAGATGCACTTCTTAATCCTGGTTTACAAACTTTGATAGTTTCTCAGATGGTTCATAAATATTCAGGACATTGTCTGCAGATGTTTTAAACTGCATTGTGCATCCAGCCAGTTGATGAACTTCTCCCTCTGAAGTGCATCAGCACTCCTGGATGGTGTGCTGCCGTTGCAGAATAACTTCCTGTCAAGTTGCCGCTGGACTATCCACATTTCCTGTTCACTTCCTTTTTAGTCATCTGCTCATGAGCCCGTTGACATGATTCTTGAGACTGAATACTCTGCAAAAGTGTGAAACTGAAACTGGGGCTTTATTTATTTGCCATCCAGGAATCGGTGTTAAAACAAATGTTTTTGTGAGCAGAAAAACAAAAGAACACCCTGCTGTCCACCACTAAAAAATGGAAAATACTCATTGATCCAGGGTGCTATCTGCATTCTCAGATCATGACACATCATCCCAACGTTTGCTGACTCTTTTTCTTTTCTTTTGCTCAAGCTCATCTGCATTGAGTAAAATAAAGCGTAAAAACTGTGACCAAAATGCTGGAATGTCACCAGCTCCCCCTCCACCCCCTGCTCGCCCAGTCTTGTATGCATGCACGTGCATACACACACACACACACACACACACACACACTGATCTGTATTTATTTTAATTCTTCCATGTGAATTCAGTAAGGAATGAAAGGCGCCTCACTCTGAACATTTGCATATTTCAGTTATCTGTTATCAGACTTCATCATATGGCAGCTGCAGTGGCCTTCTCAACAGTCCCAACTATTATCATTTGTGCAGCACAGACACAAGACATCCCTCGCTACATAGAAATAAAGTCACTTATTTCCACATTATTTAGCAATAGATATATTTATGTTCTATCACTCTGTGGTCTGCCCATTTTCATAAATGTTATGACAGATTTTTTTTGTGTTGACTTTGTTGTGGACACATAGAAATCACAAGGGATCTGCGTGTGTGTGTGAGTGGTATGGGGGTAAGCAGAGGCCCTTTAAACAGTGCACCTCTTGGGTGAGTGTAGATAGAGGACACAGTGTGAATGAATCCGATGTCAGTACAGGTCTTTGTGCTCTGTGCTGAGCTTGCAAACACACACACACACACACACACACACACACACACACACACACACACACACACACACACAGAGACAGACAGACAGATAAAGACACACTGAGCAAAGGAACTGAAAAGCTAAATGGGAAAAGAGACAGAGGAGGGTGGTGGGTAGAGGACTTTCAGCATGTGTCTCGTCTGTTGTCAAATGGGCTACTGTAGCATGCAAATATGAGCTCTTCAAAAAACGCAGTCAGTGCGTCTGCATGGATGCATCCAAGTGCACGCACAAGCGCAAGTGTGTGTATGTCTGAGCGTTGTTTGAATGAATAATTTGGGCACAGCTGCATGTGCTTGCAATATTCCCAGCAAGGGAAGAAGAGGCAGAAAGTTAGAGTTGTCTAGTCAGTTGTTGTCAAGGTTGTGTCAACTGTTTATTTATGTTCTGAAATTAGATTCTCTTCTGCTTTTTGAATCACTAAGCTAGAAATATAACCTGACCTGCCTGTTTCACCAAGAGTAGTGTGAGCTTCCTCCTGCTCTTTTTAATCACCCTGTGTGTGTGTGTGTGTGTGTGTGTGTGTGTGTGTGTGTGTGTGTGTGTGCGAAGCCAGCTGGCCAATAACACCTTCAGTGTTAAGTAGCTTAGTTACTGCTGGTTTGTGTCTGAGTTTGTTTTGTGTTGTTGTGTCTGAATGAAAAGAGTCGACAGCAGACGAGGCTTTAAAACTGCTGAAGTCAGCACCAAAGAAAACTGATTTTAATTAATCTGCTCCACAATTTACTGTAAAATTTCAGCTGCTAATACTTTAAGACCAAACACCTGCAAAACTAATGACACGCTCATCACTTTTTTCTTTTCATAATTTTATAACAAGTCTGAGAAAAAGGTTAATATCACTACTGTCTTTGTCCTCATGCCTTGGAATTTCCTGCATTATCATACCTGACTGCTAACTTACCAAATTGTCAGCCTTTGTGGCTTCTAGAGGAACAGAAATGTGAATATTAGCATCCATGTTGCTGTTGCAACAGGGGTGTTCTCACAACTTAACCACCTGAATACAGAGTATGTCCTGCACATGATGAGACACATTGTGACCACGAGTTCCATTGCGGGCAGGATTAGTGTTAAACTCACAACAACCATGCATTTGCAGGTTTTTAATTTGCACTCACTAAGAACTAGACCCTGAAAATACTAGTGAGTGAAACCAAGGCTCTACGCTACATTAAAATGTGTATCTAGAGAAAATGTTCATTATTAAACACATTTTGCCATTGTTCAATATCTTGTGTCGATCACCATTTCCTTCATTATACTTATAATCTTCCTTCTGAGGTCACACACCTGTGCATTGACATATAAAGAGAAGACACCCCCTGGCTGAGTTTACACACTTACAGATAGGCAGACATGATGACTGGCTACATTAGCACTCGTGCTAAATGCTGTCTGACGGAGTGGGAGGCTGGGTTGGTGGTAATGCTAGCCAGCCCTCCAGGGACTCAGACAGACAAGCACAGTAATGACAGCAGTCTACAGCTCAGCAGAGTATATTGTTTTGGAGAGGAAGAGGTGAACACAGCCATTTATTTTAGCAGCTGTGTGTCTGTCTGTATGTGTGTGTGTTGGATTTATGGCTTTAATATTTCCGAAATAAAACCTTGTCAGCAGAGCATGATTCCCAGGACTCTTTTTATGGTTATCTGTGCTGTTGTTGGTTCCTTTTTAAATTTTCTAAATTGTGTTGTAAACCATCAGTGGGAAGAAAGTCAGTAACTTTAAAAAAGGAAGACGTGTGGTTTATCACATGCCAATCAGCCTAATAATGTCATGTCACAGGCACACAGGTCATATATCACGTGTGCTTTTCTTGTTAGGGTGCTAAACTCTGGGTAGTTAAAAGCAAAACATGAACACAACCACATGCTTTGTAAAGGACGAGTTGATTGTTTGACCTTGTTCTTATAATGAACTCCACTCTGAGTCTCCCCGAGCTGCCGCTGTGACTTAGTGACACAAAATCAATTTGTGACATTGTGGGCAGTTATTTAAATGTGTCCAGATTATAGGTAGTCACACGGCAGCCTGTTCTAAACAAAGTACTTTGGCTAAAAGCATCGAGTGTCCATCAAAACAACAAGTAATATGTAAATGCAGAGTGCTTGTTCCTTTAGACTGTTGAAATAAATTGGAATGTAGCAGGAATTGGCCGACACCTCTTTGACCTTGACAAGGCGGTCTGTCCTGAAAATGTAGGAAAGGAAGCTAATTTGATTCTTTCATGTGCCTCCACCTCCCCCCACGGAGCAGCAGACAGAGCAGACGTGGGGCAGTGGGGGAGACGGGGACATGAGATGAGGAGGGGGTGGTTGATGAGGAAGTAGGGTGGGGATTGACCCAGAATCGGCTCCAATGATGCGGACTGATGTGCAACAATGAGAGATGCACATGTTAGAATGAGTGATGGTTAGTTGTCTTTGACAGTGGTGAGAAGTTAAATTGTCTCACTGACTTACACAGTTTACTGATTAATACTTTAGAAATACCACTGGTTATTAGAATAAGTGTGTAATACCTCTTTCTGTATTATTTACAATATTAATAGCATCACATCCATAATCACTGCCCTTGTATATCAAAGATCTTTGAGCATGAGGAGTGTTTTGTCTATGATGGCATCTTAAACAACTAATTGATCATGAGGGGCCTGCTTGGCTTTCCACGCTACTCTGTCCCATGTTACCTCATACAATCAGCATAACATGAGATATTTGAGACATTTAAGTCTCCCAAAGATCCAGTTTGAAGTCTCTTGGTTTCCCCTGTCCTTTTTTGTCTTTGATGCACTGGTTTGTTGTCATGAGACACTGGTATCTATTAACTACCAGGACAATAGACAAAGCAATGAGGACACAGTGGTGTATTGAGATAGGTCTTAAACTTGTGATGACAGTCGGCTCTGTTGTTTGAAAATAAGTTCCTGATGGACAAGGTGAGAGATTAAAGCCCAGTGAATTTAGCTGTCTTCTACAGATGACCTAGCTCTCTCCAGACAAGTAGGGCGACTCTGCCCTTGAAGTCCGACTGGGTTAAGAAAACGCTCGTGTTAACATCGATGAACCAGTTCGCTCATTCGTGCCCCAGCGTGCAACACTGCATCTCAACAAAAACCAGTCAAACCAATGAGCACAGACTGTGTGAGCCCTGCTCTTCTGGCAGTTACCAATCGGCAGCAGCGCCTCAGGCTGCAGGGTCGCCACACTGTGAGGTTAGTTTGACAGTTAGGGTTAATGTGAAGGCTATGAATGGTGGTTTGTTTGAATGGTATATATGGTATAAATATATGGGTGCTGGGCCAGTTGAGAGATTAAGATCTGTTATAAGTTTTTTTTGTAGGATACGATGTTCAATCTAGAGAAAACGGGACAGATTTAAATGTGTCCACCATCCCCTTAGAAGTACTCAATTGCAGCAAAACACCAATTGCTCCGATCTCCAGGGTCCTCATGCTCCCTGTAAGACCGCCGTGTGATTTCTGGATCGTAGCCGTAGACCCAACTCTCATCACCAGTGATGATCCTCAACACAAGTTTGATGCAGAGCTTGATGTCTGCTCCTGCTCAAGTTTGAGTACCTTGATGAAACTGCAAACGCACAACACCGGTCTATGGGTTAGTTGATGAAAACCGACCGCTTTCATCACATTTCATGACTGTAGGTTAAACATTAGAAGGGTTTCAACTGATATTTACTGTCATTATAGATTAATCCATCAATTTTCATTAATTAACTGAGTTATTATTATATATAATCAATAGTATCACAAAGTGCTTAAAATATCACAGTTTCAAAGTCCTACTATTTTCCTTATAATAGTAATAATGAATTCTCACATTTGAAACTATGGAATCTACAAATGTTTGGCAGTTTTATGTGATAAATAAGAATAATGAATTCATACTTGAAATCATCAATTAGTTTACTTAAAACTGACTGACATTACTCTTTTTTGAATAATGGAAAAATATGTTAACATCAAATTTGAATTGTATTGTATTAAACTGTCTGGAATACACTTTACTGCTGGAGAAGATGTGATATGCTCAAACGCTCCAGAATGGTTGTTCAACGGATGTAAAATTATCAACTATATTCAGTTTATCAGACAATGGAAAAACAGGGACTCCTCACAGAATGACCTAGTTAGTCTTGACAAATTAACAATTAATCAAAGCAGTTTGTGATTATTTTTAATTTGATAAACTAATGGATTCATCTTTTAGTTGTTTGAGCTTTAGCATACAAATGCAAATGAGGCTGACCCCTTCATTGCACTCTGGGAGAACCAGCATGTGTCTATCAGTGTGACATCGCAGACGCCCCAATAGGAGTGGCAGAAGGCCTCTGACTGCCACCACCTGGGCAAGACAGCTGTCCACGCACCGGCCCCTTCTAGCCGCAGCCCCAATTCCTCACACATGCTAATGACTGTTTGCCTAACATGCTTCCTCCTCACTTTCTCATCTACTTATTCCACACTTAGTTGTTTCTTTCCTGTTCTCCTCCAGTACTCCCACCTGAGCCGCTCATCTTCATCGGCCTGCTGCTTTGTGTAATCTAGTGTTTTATTCTGTTGCCTTAAGTCAGCGGCCAAGGCTCTCACTCACTATTATTTGATGCCAGATTATTTCATTAATAGCTGACATGAAGCAGGAGCTAGGTACAGTCAAGTGCCCATTGCCAATCCCTGCCATCCAATTGGAGCGCTTTGACCAGTATATGACCTTTTGAATGTGTGTGTGTGTGTGTGTGTTTGTATGTGTGAGTTAGCCAGCCTGTTGGAGTGATTGTGGATCTCATGTGAAGGAGTGGAGGCCGACAAGAAAGACAGATTTTGTGGAGAACGCCTTGTGTGTCAATCTGTCATGCACAGATAATTAACTGATTACTGTAAGAGCATATACATGATGGGGAAGGTGTCTTAGGTTGGATTGTGATGGATGGAGCAGGTGATGAATGGAGAGACAGAGAGATGAGAAGATCAATCAGAGGGAGAGCGAAAGACAGTTGACGGTTTTATGTGCAGAATCGGTCCAGACAGCTATCCAGGAAATCAATGGGAGCACTGATTAAATGGGCAGCAGGACAGAAATGACTACTGTACTGCTCAATAATAAAAAATGGTGGCTTTCAGTGTCTCATGGAGGAGGTTAGGATCCCAGTAACCTTTTAAAGCTTTAAGATAATTTCTCTGTCATCATATAACTACTGTACACTGACTGATCCAAGTATTAATGATATTAATGATAAATCTACTGTGGCATGTTGCATATTGTTGGAAAAATATATTACATAAATAGAAGATGGCTTGTCAGTGCCCGAGAACAATGCTTGTAGTGGTCAACCACTTTGGTCTAAACTCAAATATCCATCCATCCTTGAGCCAATCCCAGTTGACATCCTGGTCAAGAGAATTTCAATATCTCAACAGCTATTGGATATAGTCTCATTAAGCTTTGCATCAAAATTCTTGGATCCAAGAGGATGAAGCCTACTGCTTTGACATTTAAGTGAAATGTATCAAGAACTGTTCAATGGATTGCCATGAATTGCATTTGGTTTCCCAGCTCAGTATTATATTTTATTATTATCTCTTAAAGGTGTGAATATCAGCCTTTCATGAGTGTTGCTGGTCAAACAATCTTCCAACCCACCTCCTGATCTGTTTGTCTTGAAAAATTGTTCTTCCATCTTTAAATACTCATTTTATTAAATAGCGTTTCTTCCAGTTATGACCTTAGCAGTCAGCGTTCCGTCAACCCTTCATCCTCTCTGCTGTACCTTGGGGCCTCTCTCATTTCATCCCAGAGTTACTGATACGCCCAGAAATCCTTACCCAAAATAGGCCAAATCAATTTCCTGAGTTCTCAGGGCTTTTTTTGTCAAACATGCAACAATCTCCATAAACTGCCATATTATCTCCCCTCTCTTGTTCTTCTTTTCTTTTTCCTTTTTTCCCTTGCTCCCTCTGCCTTTCTGTTTGCCTGACTCTTGAACAAGCAAATAACTGGTTCAAAGAGCAATAATCAGCTCCATCTCAACAGCTATTCAGAAGTTTTGTATCAGTGTGACAAAGGCTGCTATCACATGTTTTCCCAATGGCATAATGAGTTTGAAAACAAATTAACCATAACTATTAAAGCTAAACTGATACTGAACTAGTAGGAGACCACTAAAGTATAACTTCACTCTTAAGTTTTGGCTGAAGTGTTTCTCTCTGGAAATTCAAAAATGCCTTTCAGAATGCAGTACTGAGATGCGGGGCAAAGACACGTATACCTGTGCTAGCAGTTCAATTGTTGTGTGTGTGAGACAGCCAGGGATGGGGGACGACTCTGAATGGTAGACGATGTGGTGTAAAGTCGCAGCACAGATTTGAAAATGTGCGTAAAGGTCCATATTGAGAATGGTCAGCACCAGTCAGGTAAGTTAAGTTACTGTCGATTTCTTATGAGACAAGACACAGGAAAATGGCTTTTATTTCTTTATTTTAAAGATAGTATTTTCCTCAAAGTTTGAAACTCATTTGAGTGTATACATAATTTTGCCCTTGTTGCCATGGGAACATGACCTGGACATGCTTGCCGTGACAGTGGTAAGAGTGCCCCTGGGTTTGTCACAGCAGACACACACACACACACATTTAGCTCAGTTGGACCTTTTTGTCAATGTTTGACCAAAATTATTTCAAGGACACGATCCAGTCGTCATACTGATGTTCTGAATGTCTCCCTACCTATGACGACAATGTGGAGACAAACACATATTCTAATACCTACAAATGCTGGATACACAGTGAGTTGTGAGTCACACACATAGCACATAGCTGTGTCAGTTAGGTTAATCCTAATCTTTACTCCGACAATGACGAAGCACTAATCAGCGGTAGGGTACAAGCAAAGGGAACAGAACCAGATGGAGACACTGTGCTCCTGTTTATGTAATCTCTGTCAGGCTGACTGCACTGAGTTAATCTCTATCTGAAAGGGAAAGGCAGCAGCTCTGCTCCGTGAATGACCTCACACGACTGTGATTGAATTAAGTGACACTCAGGTGTGGTTCTAAACTTGATACTCATCACACTCAGTTTGTATTTATTTGTATTATTAATTGTATTTATAAAAATAATATAAAAATGATAATCAAGGACCAGCTGTGATTTCGTCACTCCACTGTTGTTTCATGGTCTTGAGAGTTCTAACACCTGAGTCATTGTAAATATGCAGAGTTAGGCAGCAGTTCAGGAAACAATATTCACGGTCCTCTGTAGAACAGTTTCAGTGGCTTGTTGGTGAATAAGGCTGCTGTAAATATATGAGCCTTAAGTTATGGCTGTTTACAAGAAGCCGAACCTGTGATGTGTGTTTGTGGAGACAACACCCTGGTAGTCGATTGTGTGGATGCATCCTGGAGCAGTTTGGAGAAGCACCTGGATACCAGGGACATGCACTGACAGGCTTGGAATTACAGGGCAACACCTCTTAGCTCAGTTAAGGTTCCTTAGAAAATCATTAAAGATGACATTAATACCTTTTTAATGGGGCACAGCCAATTTTCTCAGCTTCTTTTGTGGAAATGTATAATCACTATTTCTTTTGGCGACTATTGTTCTCAATCAAAAGGATTTTATTACAGTAGTAATGGCTGCTGTTGCATGTTTCTCTGTCCTCCTCATTTGGCATTTTCAAGGTTGGCATTGTCGTTCGCTTCATGTTCTTTGCTCACCTGCCAACTTTTGTAAAAATGTTTTTCTTAAGAGCCACATCTCTGCTGTCAGTTTGTTTTTTAGACTTTAGTTTTGTCTTTGTGGAGGCAGATCTGGCTTGTGCTCCTCTCCGAGTTGGTCTTGCCCTCTCTCAGGGATGTGCTCCTTGAAAGCAACGTTGTCCCGCTCCAGAGTCACTGGTGGTGCCTTGTGCACTTTTCCTCCACTCTCTTTTAGTGAGAGCAGTGCCAGACAGTCGACATGCACCTTGATACAAGTGCAGCTTTTCTTCTATATTTTGCTAAGGAGCTTGTCTTTGTTTTTATCTCCTCCTCCAACTGGCTGTGTTCATCTTCTAGGAGGTGGACTTGCTCCTTGAGAGCCCCATTCTCCTGCCTCAGAGACTTAATCTCACTGATAACAATGAACAGGCCTTCTATTAGGCGCTTTGTTGTCTCCTGAAGTTGGGTAGTCAGACCATTTGAGCTGCACTGAGAAGTGCCAAACAGCTTTTGCATTCAGCAACCAGGATGCAAATTAACTTTACGTTAACTAACTGTCATAAAAGTATAGTGAATTTATTTGTTCTAATTATTTGTTCAAATTAACACACACAAACACACAGACACACAAACACTTTGAAAATAGACATGATATTTGAATCAAAGTTTGACCACAAATTGTACATCAGCAGTACTAACTGGGTGTACATAATGGATGGCCTTTTTTCAGAACTACAATATCTATGTGTATGTAGCCTGATAAGCATTTCACAGAAGAGAAAATGATTCTCCATCTTCACTGAAGTATAACGTATTAATCCAATAAGTAAAACAGCAGAGTATGTATTTAACATAGAAAATGAAATGAAAGTAGCTGAACACACAGGCAGCTCTCCAATAATAGAAGTAGGATAAAAGCATTTTGCTGACAGCCATTCATCCATTAATAATGAATGTAAAGCACATAGTTTTTTCTTGCCTTCCATCCTTTTTGCCTCATTTGTTTTTTTTTACTAATGATGAGTTGTTGATGGACTCTGCAGGTTCAGTGATGAGGAGACAGTGGCCTCTGAATGAGCCCCTTATCTAAACCAACACTCATACAAAGGAAATGAGGTGTTGAGAGAGGAAGCGAGTAGGAAAGAGGATATGATCACAGGTTTTACATTCATCTTTCTGCTGAGTGGTTACTGATGTGTGGGGTGGTATTTTTGCAACACGTTTAAACAGTGCCAACAAATGTAAAGCATAGACTGGAAAAATGGAGCCAAAATATCAGAGTTACAGGTGTCACCATCTTGTGTCATTTGGAGTCTGCACAGTAGTGAATCGTGGTGTTGAGGTCTCGCCAATATATATTTTTTTAAACTTTGACTTTTCCCTTTGGTCCATGTCCCATCTACTGACAGGGTGGAGGCGTGGTTTATGACCTATACTATAGCCAGCCACCAGGTAGTGATCAAGATGATTTGGCTTCACTTTCACTGTAATCTCGTCCATCTTTATCTACAGTTGACGGCATCGATACACATGAACGTTTTTTTTAGTAAAAGTTGCTGCTTTTCACCAATTGCTAAGACTAAAAGTGCAGCTTTAAAAAAAAAAAAACATGTTGATGTCATTCATTCATTTGATTTGAGTCTTTTATATGCAGACACACTTGATGGTATTCATCCGCCTCACACATGCATATTTATGTGACCTTCAGGACAAAGCACATGTCAGCGTCTGTCAGTATGACGAGATGTTTTTCAGACATCAAATTCAATTGAAAACAATTCAAATTATTGTTTTAGCCATAATTGTGACAAATTATTTAATTTGTTGTTAAATATAACATTAAAATGACAATATAAACAATGCCATCAGTCTTTAGATTTTCTTTGTCCCCATGTGACCCCTGAGGAGATTGTGACAGTTTATCGACAGCATCAGTTGCAGTAGCTAATGTTACAGCACCACAGGAAACACTGTGGCCTGTGAATAGTTGATTTTTTTTGTTTGTTTGGCAAATCAATATGCTTTGTATGCTTCAACAACCTCCAGGGATAATTGAGGTCTGTGGCACCTATATTCTGGGGGTCGGGGGATGGAAACTTTGGGCACCTCTGCCTAAAAACAAAAAATCTATCCAAATCATCTGCCTCCCTGTACATTATTTACTGTGTAAACATATTTTCCTATCTCATCTCCCATCCTTCACCACTGATCAGTGTCCTCACAACTGTGTTAGTCACCTATAGAGCTTTTATTTTCTATGTCAGCGCAACCTTTCCTGGACGGCTGACTGGCTGTTGACTTGTTATTGGATCTCCTGTGTGATGAGAGGAGGGTTTCAGTGTGTGTTTGCATTTAAAACAGTTGTTAATAAACATACACAAACACACACACACACGCACATACGTGTTGACATCTTACACAAAAAAGTGGGTATTTTATTTTTCCATTATAAAGGCAATATTTGATCGATGGACACAAAGAGAAACAGCCAGGTGTAGGGGAAGTGTGGCAGCAAGGAAAAGTCCACATTTGAGATTAGGCTCTATAGTGTTATCAAGAGAAAGAGGAAATGGAACAGGCCCCCTCAGCTGCTTCTGTCAGACAAGCTTTTGTCCTGATGGTGTGTTTTCGCTGGCAGCAAACTGGGGGAGGGCTGCTTCAAAACAGGCAGAGGTGTGAGGATGAGAACAGGAGCACACAAGAGCAGCATGAGGATGTTTTCCTGCACAGTACTGGTGAAGATAAAAAGATAACTAACATGGAAAGAAGGATCGCGTCCTTGTTTGACATGGGAGAAGATATTGTCGTCTGATAAACGGACAAAGTTAAAGGAAACATGGAGGAGGAGGAGGCCGGCTTCCTCTGCTGGCCCAGTGCCAGAGGAGACACAACAGAGCTCTGAGACGCTCACAGCTCAGGAGAATACGATTAACTCTGTCTCTTTGTGTGTGTGTGTGAGCTGTGTCTTTACTCAAGTGTTTACATTAAGGAATTGAGCTCTTTGGCTATCACCAGCCTTTTCTTTGAAGGTTGATTAAGCATGAACACACACACACACACACACACACACACACACACACATTGGCAGTGATCACAGTGGCCTGATTTTATTGCTAGTACTCAGGGCCTGTTGGTAACAGACTTAGCATTTGGTCCAGGCCATTTACTGGGCTATGATTGGATAGCGGGTCAACAGTTTAGTTTCAGGTGACAATCGCTGTATAATGACGGCTGTTAGCATTTGTAATTTGCCATCTGCACCCCTTGAGAGGGAAACCATTCTACTGTTGCAAATACAAACATATGCTGACACACATGCAGTCACCGAACATTTAGGAATCTCTGAGCAGCGTGTGCAGTTCCCAAGGAAACTGGACCTTCCTGAAGTGGGCCAGCTGAGGGAAAACACTGGAAGAGTTCAGTGTGTGTGTGTGTCTATTGGGAAAGAGAGAAAGTGAGTGTGTGTGCATCGTGACACAAGACTTTTTACAGTAAAGAAAGAGCTGTTACACAGAAGGACATCACATCTTCTCCCTTGACTTCTTTATTAAGCATTATGATTCTTGCAACGATACAATTTATTTAAGAT
Source organism: Paralichthys olivaceus (assembly GCF_024713975.1). Classification (NCBI taxonomy): domain Eukaryota; kingdom Metazoa; phylum Chordata; class Actinopteri; order Pleuronectiformes; family Paralichthyidae; genus Paralichthys; species Paralichthys olivaceus. The sequence continues at coordinate 14,237,695 of NC_091094.1, forward strand.
GTAATATGTAACAATCCTTCATTCAAATGTCTAAAAACGATCAGACCTATGTTATATATTTTGTTGACTTGTGTACTTGCATTATCCAAAATGTTTCCACCAATGTTCAAACCATGTTCAAAAATACCAATTGCATTCAAGGTAATGATGTTTTATTTGAGTTGCCTTTTGGTCGCATAATATCTGCTTTACCCGTATCTTTGTCTGTCTCTTCTATAAGTCCTGGGGCAAACATCGTATGATGAAGGAAGGACACACTGTTAGCCAGTCAGCTGATTTTGCCTTCCACTGTATTGGTCAGTCGTAATGGATCACAATTATTCAGACATGACCTCATTAGTGAACATTAGTGAACATGATTTGCCAATGAGATTTCATCAGCAATGGCTAAGACAACAACTCCCATGATCCCAAGGACCCACGCTACTTCCCCATGTCATTTTTTTTTTCATAAAATTACATCTTAGTTTTGAATTTTATGACTAAATTGTTAACTTCTTGGAATTTTTCTCACTACACTTCAACTTGTTACTCTGGATTTCAGAATTCTTTTTCCCAAGCAGTTTCCAAAGTATATATTTTTTCAATTTATAAAAAAAAAAAAAATAAATACCCCAGACTTCCTAGTCAATGTTTTTAAAGAAATATGAATCCTTTTATGATTCCAATGACAGGAATGTGATGAGAAATGTTGTAAATATCAGAATGATTTTTGAGGACAGTATTCAGTTTTAGCTTCTGCTCATGTTGTTGATTAATTCAATCTCAACTCACGCATCAATGACTTTTGCTGCCATCAGGGTTTGATCCGGATTATACTCTGTTTGTGTGTATTTGTTTGCTTTTCAGTTTTTTTCTGGGTCTTGCCCTAATTAGCAACATTTGGTTTGATGATTATTGTAATAAGTGAATCCCCTCAGAGCCTGTGTGTTAATGAGTTTTCTTAGTGTGCGCGCGCGTGTTACTGACTGAACTGGGGTTGCTGTAACGAGTGAAAACATGGTCGCTAATCACCTGTGTATAAAGACTGTGTGTGTTAAGTCTATGAAAGACTCTTGTTTATTCACCGGATAATTTAAACCACTTTTCCATTAGTGTGTAAAGATGAGAAGAGATGCTGAGCTTTAATTTGATGCATCAGGGATTCACAACCTGCTTCTGCGTTTGTCTCTGTGCTCCAGTCTCATATGGGCATTTAATCATGGTGTTGTGGGCTATTTATAGCTGTTAAACATGTGTCATTTTGTGTGTGTATGTGTGGTCTGAGATCTTTGTGTGTATGGACTATGTTTGCTCCTTCGATCAATGTTATAGATCTGAGCTTTTGTTGGTGCAGCTGGCTTAAATATTCATCCAGCTGAGCTGCAGTGTGATTTTATGTGTGTGTGTATGTGCGTGTGTGTGTGTTATTGATTATTTATAGCTGCTCCATTTCTTCTACCTGTGGATCACTGATGGGCTGTCATTGTTGTTGTTGTGTCTTCCTTGTGTCTGTGTCTCAGGAATGTTTGTCTCTTCTCATTTGATGCAGAGATTGTCAAATGTTTGGTCGTCTTTTTCCTGCTTCTTTGTGACACTGGAGTGAGGGAGAGTGAAGAGCGGAGAGCATTGAATCTGAACGCAGATGTTTGATTGTCTTATATGTTGGGCTGCAGCTAATAAGTATGCTCATTATTGTTATTATTATTCAATACTTTTTTGAGCAATAAATTACGTGTAAGATGTCAGATAATAGTAATCAAGAAGGGCACTTGGAGAGCGCATACCTCTCGCCATGTTAAAGAGAGTGGGAAAACATTCCTGGATTTGTCTGGATCTGCACCAGAATTTCAAGGGTTCTTCCTTGGGTCATGCCACACCCTTCTACAAAATTTCATGAAAATCAGTTGAGTAAGTTTTATGTAATCGTGAAGAAAACATAACCTGCTTGGCGAAGGTAAAAACTGCTGTCAGTTTTGAGGATCCTAAGGAAAATATATAAATATAAAGACCATGCAACTATGTAATCAAATTAAATCCAATAGTTCAATGTTAGTAAACACAAGTAAAGGTAACAAGGATGCAAAGATATTATGATAAATAATGTGAATATTGTAGAGTGTATTTAAGAGGTAGGATACATAACAATATAATATTAGAGTTCCACAGATTTGGGGAAGAAGCTGATGGTGTCTTTTATGCTTTTAAATACATCAAATCACTAATTATCAAACTCAAAATGAAACAATAATTTTTTGTGATTAGCAACTCAGACCCTGAAATATTTTAATATATAGATAGGACGTGTGGCGGTCTGCATTCAAGCAAAATGTTTCCAACAGATAATTGATATACAGAGAAAGACCTGTGAGTTACTGCGACCATGCTCTAAATAATGAACCAAAGATAACGGTTTGCAGCTGAACCAAAGCTGTCAACATGAGCTTGTACTTTGTGTGGAATTCTTCAGAAATTAAATTGAATGTAAACCACGTTGCCTGAATTCATGAATTGGCAATGAAGTGTGTGCATGCTGTCAGAGACTGGACGGCAGACGTAAATCCTGACAGCAGAGACGTGGCTGCCCAGTGCAGCAGTTAGTGGTCCAGGAGAAAATACTCTTGAGTGTACTCTATGCAGGAGCCAAGACGAAATTCAGAAAGTATTGCTTGGGTTTTCTATTTTCACTGTGAGTAATGATGAAAAGTTAATTATCTTAATGGGGCAAGATTGATGATTGCAAAATGGGGCGTCTCAAAGCCACAGAGTCTGAATACTGAAGGATCTGATAATTTTATATAAATTCCCAATCTGCTGGATATTTGACCCATTTCTTTCTTTCTTTCGTTCTCTCTCTTCTTTGTCTTCTCTCTTTCTCGGTCTGCTCTTTTACACCTGGTGCTTCTGACCTATAAACATTGTACAAAAGGCAGATTTACATTGAATGTAAACAAAGAGAAAGGGAGAGAAGAATGACCTCCGACCCTTTTACGACACAGCTGCAGCACACACACACACACACACACACACACACACACACACACACACACACACACACACACACACACACACACACACACACACACACTGTCCATTGTGCTGAGCCAACCCTCTCCTCCTGTGCCACATCATTGTTAATAATAGTCTTTTAACAGCACTCATACGGTGTGTGTGGTTTTAGCTTCATTAACCTCAGTGTCAAGGTCACATCCAGTGCGGGTTAGTGCTGCTGCTGAATCGGACTATTCTGGACGACCCCTTCAAGACCCGAACCATGGGTAAAAAAACCTGCTGTTGTCAGCTCTGTTGTGTGTTTCTCCTGTAGCGTAACGACGTGTGGTGAAGGGATTACCGTGGGTTTGTGGTGGGTGTGGCTCTTAATGCACACTTGAGAGGGGAGCCATGTGTGTGCTGAAGATACAGTCGGATGCATTCAAAATGTGTGTGTGTGTCTTTGTGATGCGCCCACTGTCCCTACAGCAGCTGTGTGTGGTTGCTGGGGATTTCTTGTTGCTCTGTATGGCTTTATACAGTGTGTGTGTATCTGTCTTTGTTCTAGCATCCCAAAGGGAGTGTCTTGTGTGGTCTCAGTGTGCGGGGGAGTTGATTTGCATCCCCTGAAGATTGAACCATGAGGCGGGGGGGTGTTTTACATGTGGAGAGGAAGACCCAGCGCTCCAATAGTGCTGTCTCAGAGCTTTTTCCGCAGCTTAAAGTGATTACCTCTCCACCGTGTCCACATTGTAGCTCTGAAAGCCCAAGACTAACACTGGGTGATGCAACAGATTTGTTTTATGTACTTTTTGTTATGTGAGAGCAACACTAGACCCAAAGTTCTCTTTTAAAAAACGTGTCGGTTAATCAGCTGTCCGTCTCGCCTGCCTGTAGCAAACAAGTTAAAATCCACCAAAAAAAAAACTCGGCCCTCATTCTGTCAGTGAGTTCGCAGATGTTACACAGTGACTGCTTCTCTTTCGCTCTCATCTAATCAGGGATTATTGTAGAGCTGCGTTGTCAGGTTAAAAGCAATTAACTGCAGTGAAGTACCTGTCAAGATGGAAAGCCCAGCAGAACCGAGAGTCCTGTTCAGCAGTATTAACAGCCGCTGTGATAATGACTTATGAGCCAAAGTGTGTCTTATCTTCTTCAGTGGCCCGTCACTTGCACTAGATTTTCTCTAAACTGTCCTTATGCCTCGATGATGATTGTCCACACGTTCTCCAAGTGTGTAGATCAACAACAACTGAGCTGTTGTTGATGTAAGTGCTTTGTGCTGGGGGTTGTTCCTCCTGATTGTATTCAGATTTCCATCCTTATTCCACCTTACAAAGTTTTATGAATGTCTTGTCTGTCTTGTATGTATCACACCACAGATTTGTGCGACTGTGCTCCACTTTCCTCTACCACTCAAAGAAAAAAAAGTGTCTTGTCCAAAAGTAAGAAAACAATCACAGAACAGTCAAGGATTATAGCATTTGTGGGAAATCTATGTCGTGTTAGTTTGCTGAGTGAAAAACAAGTTTCAAAATGAAAGAAAAGTGATGGGGACTTCGACGTCTGCTGCCTGCCCCCTCTTTCTCTAAATCTGTACATTGAATTGAGTTGTATTCTGGGTAATGTGTGGGTCTTGACAATGTGTGGAGTGAAGACATTTCTTTCTGTTGCATTGATTTAAAATAAAAACGTCAACTGGGAATGCTTGTAGTTTAGGATGAAACACTCAAAACCTGTAGTCAGCTTGGTGTCATAACAATTCTGGTAGAATGGCAATCCAGAGTTTTTATTTATAGCATAGATTTATTAATTCATAGTTTTGGTTTAGATGTGGACGTCTTTCTATGGACTCTTTTATAAGGCGCTGTCTTATGAAATAATCACGAGGAGAACAGCCTTTAGATCAAATCGTCATGTTTGATCTTCACAGTGCATCGAAACATTAAGATACTGCAGACAGTCACAGTCACTGCCCCGTCTGCTGAGGTGTGATGACACTCATTTTAATGTTTTAATTTGTCTCCCTCCAGGATTCGTCCTCAGATGGCCAAGGAGAAGATCGAGGGCTGCCACGTGTGCACAATGGTCACACCTGGAGAACCACAAGTGCTGCTGGGAAAGGATAAGGCCTTCACCTATGACTTTGTGTTTGACATCGACTCAGAGCAGCACAGCATCTACCAGGCCTGTGTGCACAAGCTCATCGAGGGCTGCTTTGAGGGCTACAACGCCACCGTGTTTGCCTATGGTCAGGTATGATGATACGAGAACTTTAAAGACATTTTATTATATCATATTTAATGAAATAGAGTTTCATTGTTTTTGTGGTTAATACTTTTTTAATATACCCCATTTGACAGGTGAAAAAATCCCATCCAGATCTCCAAAACAGCAATGTGTGTTTTCTTGATTCCAAAATTAATTATTTCAAAGGACAAATAGATATAGCAAAGATAAAGCACATTCTAAAATGCTGTATTCCAGTGTAATAAGTGGGTTGTGACACAGACTGATTGAGTCACAATCATACAACCAACATACCACTGCCATTACATGCATTTAAAAACAGATTACTTGTAAGATGCACAGTGTTTGGAGGATCAAATTAGATCTCATCGTTGTTGATGAAATGTGTTTCAGACGGGTTCGGGGAAGACGTACACCATGGGGACGGGCTTCGACGTGGGCCTGGGTCAGCAGGAGCAGGGCATCATTTCACGGGCTGTTCACCAGCTGTTTGAGGGGATCCAGAACAGGAGGGTGTGCTCCCAGGAGGCCGGCACCCAGCCCCCCGAGTTTAAAGTCAGCGCCCAGTTCCTTGAGGTGGGCGACACACATGTACAACCACAATCTTAGTGCATACACTGCAGTATTGATGTTCTTGCTTGCAGAAGTGCATCTGTATGTGTGCGTGCGTGCGTTCATGCTGGGTTGCATATTGGTCCACATCAACTCTTAACCAGATGCGGCAAAACGGGGAGTCGAGGGGATCACCCCCCCTTTCCCACAAACAGGAAGTGACAAGCTGATGACAGATGGGCAGGAATGTCTGCTTGTGCTTTGTTGGACCTGATTAATGTTGGCCATTACCTCTGACATTATTCCTCATCACTGTGGGGCAGAGGATGGATAAGAGCGAGGGAGGAAAGGGAGGGAAGGGTTGCGTAGCGGCAATGAGATAATATATGACAAGTAATGTTTTCCTGTTTCTGGCAGGGAAATGTTTTGGTTGTATATGCGGGTGTGTGTAAGATGTGTTTACTTTAATAATCACTGTGCGAAATCACTTTTAATAGAAATAAACCATTTTCTCTCTGACTTTGTTTTGTTTCTTTCTAGTCTGGTCCTAGTTAGTAGTGTTTTTGCTGGTTCACAGGTCAAAGGTTATCTGTGTTGATGATAAACAGATGGGTGCTTGTGTGTGAGTGAGTGAGGGGGTTATGGGGGTGGGGGTTGGCAGTAGGTTGGAACAGCTGAGTTTCCTAACCTCTGATGCTATGCCCTCATTGGTTTTTGAGAGGTCATTTACTGATCTCTGAGAGGGCGGAGCTGTGCGTCAATAAGACTCATCGCTGTGAGAAAGCAATATGAGAATCTGCTCAAAAGTTGAAAATACTTCTTTTGAAAGCAATTTAAAGTGATAATGTGTAAATCTGTAGTATTGTTAAAAAGTGTTCATTAAAATGCGTCTGTGACTCTTGCTTATTGTAGTTGTACAATGAAGAGATCCTGGACTTATTTGACGCAGCCAGAGATCCAGATAGCCGAAGCAGGAAGTCCAACATCAAGATCCACGAGGACAGCAGCGGCAGCATCTACACCACAGGAGTCACATCCAGACTGGTTCACTCAGAGGAAGAGGTGGGTGCATGTGTGATTCTGTTGGCATCATTTTCACAGTTTTGTAATTTTTGAAATGTTATGGATTTGTATGCTGTCTATACTAAAAATACAATTACATTACACCCATACATTACATTTGTGTTACAGCTCTTGGTCTAAAATGATCAAAAAATTCATAAATGTCATGCTTGCTATTCAGAGATTTTTTTTATTTTCCCCCATTCACAGCTATGACTTGGTCTATATTTTGATTGTAACTTAGACATTTTTTCAGAGCTCATGTTTGCTTTGATTTCTTTATCAATAACTTGATATCTGCAGGGTCTTTCAAAGTCTAAAAGTGTTTCAAATTTAATTATTTGAATTTAAGGCCTCTTTATTATGTTAATATTAATTGACTTCAAACACACTTTTGTTTTTTCCGGAAAGATTTTTTTTGGCAGCATGCATAGTTTGTCAGTGAGAATATAATGTCTCAATGACATAGATATCAGCAGACTACAAATAATTCTGGTTTCTCTTATATTCCTTCATATCTGTTGTACTTGACATATTTCTTAAATTTCATGCATTGTGGTCTTGAAAATATCTAAAATTGAACTTGTTGAAACTTGCACAAACCCTGTTTAAATTCCTTCAGTTCTCCTTAATAAATTCAGTAACAGTAAGTGTATAAAAGTGGGAGTTTTGTTTTATTTTAGAATTAAAGTCGCAGTGTAAGAGTAAGTGGTAATTAATCACAAATGTAAAATGAAGATGCAGATGAGGGGGAGCAGTGGAGATTCACATCATTTTAGAAAAGTCCAGCAAGACCCATGTGGTCGGATCAGAGTGGTTGATGATAGTAACAGAGACTTGGCTCTGACACGTTTTTGAGCTTGGCTGGTTGAACCCATGAGGCTAGTTTGTTTTTCGACATCAGATGTATGAAGTTTAGCTTTCTGGACAAGCTCATTCACATGCAGCCATGTATCGTGGATGAGTAATGGTCGTCCAGAGGGGAAACTGACAGAGTGCAAGAAGGAGTATGTGACGGGGTCAATAGGGCAGGAGGAATATCTGCCAGGGGAGATGTGATGAGAAGAGGTCAACAGAGGAGACAGGTGGTGATCTCGAGCCTCACGGCCAAAGTGTTTGCCCAGAAAAGACGACTTTATGGTGTTTGTGAAGCTTCTTATCAAAATCAGACAGAGTTGAAAGAAAGATGTGACAAAATAGTTTAATGGAAGAAGAGGAGAAGAAATATGGAGAGAGGCAAAGCAGGCTGTGCCTTTTTTCTATCAGCTACATTCTCTTAGCTTCCTGCATCATGTTATGCATACTTGAGACAGCTGAGAGACAAGTGGAGACAGATGGACACTCCTGTGGGAGAGAAGAGAGATAATGTCAAATCAGGATGATTGTAGAGGTGATGGAGTCACAAGGGAGAGACAGGCGGGGTGAAAAATAAAATAAAATTGTAGACGGAAAAATAGAGATGTAACTGTTGGCAGCTTTTTGAACAAGCAGTGTTGCAACATGCAGTATGTTTGTAGAAAGTCTGAAATCACCTATAAGTGAGAGAATTGCCTTTTTAAATAAGCTGACACAAGTGACAAGTTTTTCTAAGATATCAGCAAATGATCACCATTGCTGATGCAATTTTTTCTCTCCTTCAATTTAAAAGTAAAGAGTCATGGCTAAATGTCCACCACATTGCGTGTGTGTTTGCTGCAGTTGCTGCAGTGTCTGAAGCTCGGTGCCCTGTCCCGCACCACAGCCAGCACCCAGATGAACGCCCAGAGCTCCCGCTCGCACGCCATCTTCACCATCCACCTCTGTCAGATGAGGGTCTGCCAGCAGCCGCAAATGGTGAGACTGGGGTTGGAGGAATGATAAAGAAATATGTGTATATATTTTTTTTTGTCAGAGCTGATGAAGCAATTGCAACAAAATAGAAAAAATATTTTAGCATCATAGACACAGGTGATGAGTAATTTCAATTTTCCCCCCAAAAATTCCAACACCCTGCTAACAGAATGGAGGAGCGGAGAATGGGGAGGTTAACGGTGTGGACTCCAGCCCCATCGCTCAGCCGGAGTACGAGACACTGATGGCCAAGTTTCACTTTGTGGACCTGGCTGGTTCTGAGAGACTCAAACGTACGGGAGCCACAGGAGAGAGAGCCCGCGAGGGAATCTCAATTAACTGTGGACTGGTGAGACAAACCATTACTGAATGTTGTCATAGAAAAAAATGTAAGCAAGAAAACATACTTCACAGTTCTTCCATGTGCTCGTAATGAGATGTATTTAAACACGCTTCTTGCATGCAGAACAGTTTGTGATCAATTCCTGAATATGTTTGTGTTTGTGTGTGTTGTAGCTGGCCCTTGGAAATGTCATCAGTGCATTAGGAGATCAGACCAAAAAGGGAGGTCATGTCCCCTACAGGGACTCCAAACTCAGTCGACTGCTACAGGATTCATTGGGAGGCAACAGGTATACACGCAACACACACACACACACACACAATGAGAATTAAATGTGTCCTCTTCGCTCATGGGAAAAAAGTTTTTCCTTGAACTGCATGAACCAAACAAGCTCAGTTTTTCCTTCCTCTCTAGTCGTACAGTGATGATAGCATGCGTCAGTCCGTCGGACCGGGACTTCATGGAAACACTGAACACACTGAAGTACGCCAACCGTGCCCGAAACATCAAGAACAAGGTGGTGGTGAACCAAGACAAGACCAGCCAGCAGATCAACGCCCTGCGTGCTGAGATAGCCCGACTGCAGATGGAGTTGATGGAGTACAAGGCGGTGAGAGACAGGAGTGAGAGGTTGATGGGATTGAAAAAAACGATAAATATTTGAAAAAATACAGACAAGGAGAAAAAGATAATAGCAGATAAATCAAGAGGAAAAGGGAAGGTGGGGTTGTGGAGATGAGGAAAGAAGAGTTGCGGCTTTTAGACGGGAGCGATCACGTCTGTCAGTGTAACTGATGCAATGAGGCTGTAAGAGAGGAATGAAAGATGGATGAGACTCAGAATAGTAACAGCACAAGAAGCAAAAAGGCACTACTAATTGAAGTAAAAGAAGATTGTATTAAAGGGAAAGCAGTGGCCATGCCAGCAGCTACAGCAGTTTATATCAAATTGAAGATCTTTACTGGAACACACATCCATTTATGTATTTTACTGGAGTGCATGAAGGAGATTTATTGGTGCAACCTCAGCTCTTTACCATAAAATGCAGGGATCAGTTTGAAATAAATGTGCTCATCACCTAATGTGGACCATTAGACAGAAAAAACACACAGAGGTGCATGATACAAGAAAATGTGACGATTTAACAAATTCTGCAAAGTTTCCAATTTTTCATCAGCTTTGATGTCTGGGACGACAAGAAATGAGCAGTCGTTTAGCTGGATTGTCAGTCTATTGTGCAGTTACCACGGTTACTAGAGGGAAGTGAATGTATGACTGTGAGGAGGGACGTCGGATTGACCTCAATGTGGTAATCAGGGATGTAATATGAAGTAATAGCGTGTTGGGCTGGTGGAAGTAATGATGTATGCGAGCTGTGACTGCATTAGATAGTGACATTCTGTTGAAGCTTACACAGAGGATTCTTTAAGTGAATCACTCGGGACACAACAATACACACACTGACCAGCTCAGTTCAAACAATAGCGTTGTGTTTGGTAGGACTGCAACATCAAGTGTATGAACAAGCGTGGATGTTATCAGTTTGTTTTTTAGGTCTGACTTTTTGCCCCCAAATTATTTGTATTAAACATGCTGACTTCTCGATGCAGGGGAAGCGTGTGGCGTGTGAGGATGGTTCAGAGGGATTCAGTGACCTGTATCAGGAGAACGCCATGCTGCAGAGAGAAAATGACACACTGCGCCTCAGGGTGAAAGCCATGCAGGAGACCATAGACCACCTCAATACCCGAGTGACACACCTGCTGGCCAACGAGGTCAGCACTCTGCTGAACAAGTCAAGTATGTGAAAGACGTGTGATAAATTTTAATGTATAAAGGCTACAGACAAATGTTTCTCTTAAGTTTGCCATATATCAATTATTACTCGTACTGCAATCTTATCTTACTGAGCGCTTCTGTGACCTGAGCCTCCTTTTACCCTTGACCTCCAGATGACGGCAATGAGGAGATTGGGGCTTTAATCCAGAACTACATTCGAGAAGTTGAGGAACTGAGGTAAGAACTCAAAATCAAACCTCAGTCTGAAAATGACTTTTTTACTTGACAAATGTTTTGGCTGAATGGATGATATTCTTTTAAATGGGACCTATAATAGTAATAGTTAAAATAATATAATAAAAGTAATTTCTGTCACCATTTTACAAAGTTGATGTTTGGACCTTTATATTAAACATGGCCAAAGTTTCAAATCATAAGGTAAATGTAATTAAAAGTCGCTGTAAGCTAAAACATCTATTAACAGCATGTTTCTGTCCGCTGTCAGAACCAAGCTTCTCGAGAGCGAGGCCATGAATGAGTCGTTGCGACGGCAGGCGACCCGGCTCTCCTCCCGCTCATTGTTCCCTGCCTCCACTCTCAGCCCTGCCCCCGGCCACCCCCCTGGTTCCTCCCCTGCCTCCATGTCCATGGAGGCCGAGATGACGGACGTGTTGCGCCGAGCCAAGCTGGACATCGAGAGGCTGAAGAAGAAGGAGCGGAGGCAGAGGAGGATGAGGTGAGGAGAGGTGTACACATGCCATGTTTCTACAATATATGTGCAAATTCCAACAAGGTCCTTCTTTGTCATATCTCCAAACGTTACAGCTTTATTTAACTTTATTTCTTATGTCCTCCTGAGTCTTTATCAACAAACCTGTGCATGCAAACGCTGAAAGAGCACAATGAGCACATAATTGTTTCCTGCCTCTATTGTCTTTGCTCCACGTGCGTCTCTTTTCGAGCTTGAGAGGCACATCACAAGACGATTAGGGCTTTGGGACGGCAAGCCAGTGCTGAGTACAAACGTTGGCTCAGACACAAAAAGGTCTAATTCAGTCGGCCAGTGGGTCATGAGAGAGGAGAGCATGCAGCCCAATAGGCTAATTGAAGTTTAATGGGATAGAGACAGGAAGTCAGAGATGGATGGGTTATAATAAGCAGCACGGTTTTAAAAGAGGGAGAAAAAGAGAGAATGAAGTTGATAATAAAGTTTAAAAAGCTAAGAGGGCGATTAGGGTATATGAGCTGAGGAGGAGTTTGTTGTTACCGCAAGCACTTGGCAGCACTCCCAAAACCCTAATGGTGGATGGTAAGAGTGTGTGACATCTCTCTTGAAGGAGACAGAGTGTGTCTGCGGGTAATGGACAAAAACCATTTGGAATATTAGAATATACATCCACTTTAACCTAATGTGGTGAGGTGTTGTGCATTTCTTCCACCACCGGCTCTAATCTGAACAACATGCTCTTCTCTTCCTGCAGTCCGGAGCTGGAGAAAGGTCTGAAGAAACGAGTGAAGCTCCACACTCATGAGAATGGCGAGAACGGGCAGAATGGAGAAAACAGGCTAAATGGACAGAATGGAGAGATCGATTCAGATGACAATTACGCTGAGGTTTACTTTTACTCCCTATATTTTAAAACCAATTGTGTACTTTCTGCTCCTTATATTTTCAAAACAGGCTCCTAACTTTTGTTTCAATATGTTTTCATTTGTTTGTAGGACATCATGTCTCCACTGCAGGAGGAGAGTGGCTGTGATGAAGACGAGGGGGAGGATGAGGAGGAGGGCAGGGAGGAGGAGGACGAGTTTGACAGTGACGAGAGTCTGGTGGATTCAGACTCGGACTCGGAGGAGAAAGGTGAGAATCTGACAGCTGCTACAACACACAGAGGCCAGGCCTCTTTCCCATTTCTGTTCTGTTTTCTGACAGCTTGTCCTAATTTGTTTGCATCTCTTTCTGTCACAACACCTTTTGAACCTTTGAAACAAAACATGAGAGAGGCCTGATGCCAGTAGGAATGACACTAATATACAAATACACAACACATAAAAATGTGTGTCTGACCTTTGCCCCTTCCAACCGACAGCTAACTTCCAGGCGGACCTGGCCGACCTGACCTGTGAGATCGAGATCAAGCAGAAGCTGATAGACGAGCTGGAGAACAGCCAGCGGAGGCTGCTGATGCTCAAGCTGCAGTACGAGGAGAAGCTTATCCTTCTGCAGAACAAGATCAGAGACACTCAGCTGGAGAGAGACCGTGTGCTGCAGAACCTCAGTGAGCACCATGGGATTTGTAGTTAACATATATGGTTGAGGAATTTGAAAAACACAAAAGTAGGTTGGCTGATAAGTAGAAATGTTAAAAGGGTCGTTTCATGGCTCCACAGTGTCCATGGAGAACTACACTGAGGACAAGGCGAACCGGATCAAGCAGGAGTACGAGAAACGTCTCAAGGAGATGAACCGTGACCTGCTGAAGCTGCAAGCTGCTCAGAAGGAGCACGCACGTCTCCTCAAAAACCAGGGGAGGTATGAACGGGAGCTGAAGAAACTCCAAGTTGAGGTCAACGAGATGAAGAAAGCCAAGGTATGGCCAGCTAAAGGAGAGTAAATAGAACTTAACTTTTGGAGGAGGAAATACTAATACTACATCAGTTAAGAGAGACTGACCTCTGTGCTGTTTCCAGGTGACTCTGATGAAGCAGATGAAGGAGGAGCAGCAGAGGAGGAGGATGGTGGAGGCGAAGAGGAACCGTGAGATTGCGCAACTTAAGAAGGAGCAGAGACGCCAGGAGGTCAGTCTGCACGTGTGCATGTTGTGCAGGGATATATTTGTTCTGATACTGCTGATAGCATTATTGTTCCCCACACAGTTCCAATACAGTTCTGGAGCCACAATGAATGTTTTGCAAACAAATTCCAATTTTACTAATTTTTGCAGTTTAGGTTTTGTAATGTCACACACAAATACAATTATTGTACAATCATTGGAAAATAGCTGAGAATAAGAATCTGAGCAATGTTATGTATACATTTGATATACATCTGTGTTACAGCTCATGCTTCAAATTAAAACTTCACTGCTGTATTTAAGGCAACACTGTCAACTTTTTACCTTAAAGTAGCTTCAAAATGACTTTGATGGAACAGAGAAATAGAGAGAATGGAGCGTCTTTCATTCCCACCTCTCACCCTGAAAGTCTGTTGTTGCTTTATGCAAGAACGGTGAGAGGTTACGATCTCTTGTAAGAAATGTGTATCTGATAATAGTCAGGCCCAGTATTTCGAGAGCCATGCACTGTAAATCAGTTAAAAAGATTTTAGAATTCTGGAATTGATCAGGCCAAAAAATTGATAGACAAGGAAGGATACAAGGAAACCACATATTTGCTCGGACACAGAGCCCATCAGAATTGATCATGTGTAGCTGCAGAGGGCGCTGTTGCATAGTAAAAGTAACAGTGTTGCTTTAAAAAAAGAAATTCTGTAGAGTGAGGTCTACATCTGTGATTCATGTATCATGTACATGCTGCTCACAGACTGTTGATATCACTTTTATTCTTAGGAAGATCAGTATGTACTGCACTCATATAGATATCTGTCTTTATTTGTAGTTTCCTGGAGCAGAGAGTTTATTAATCAGGGTGAAACATTTACACTGTCATACTGTGGGGCTCATTCATAATCCTGTTGTTTAGTATTTCAAGTTAAAATCCTTTTATGGTGAGCACCTTGTAAGACTGTTATGCAAAAAGCTTATTTACCAATCTCAGTAATGTAAATACCGTGTGAGCAGCAATAAAGAATTGAGATTAAGTCGACACAGTTGTAAGCACATTAAAGAGTTGTGTCTCCTCTCTTATCCATCAGTACCAGATTCGAGCACTGGAGTCTCAGAAGCGGCAGCAGGAGATGGTGCTGCGCAGGAAGACGCAGGAGGTGACGGCCCTGCGGCGCCTGGCCAAGCCCATGTCAGACCGCGTAGCCGGACGCGTGGCCCGCTGGAACCAGGCCTCTCTGGGTACAGACTCTGGAGCTGAGTTATCAGCCAGCACCACGGCGAGCAGCTCCGAACCTGACACTGGGAGGATAGTGAGTGGCCTGGTGAGACAGTGGAACAACAAGAACAATGTGATGGGATACCTGGGAGAGAGCGAGGGAAGCATGGATGGAACCAGGGTCATTGGGTAAGACTGGCTGGGATTCATGTATTTAATGAGACTGTATTCACATAGCAGTTAACCAGACAGCCAGTATCGGAGCTATGGACTTTTCTCGTTGACCTAATGGATAAAGTTTATGAAGTATTTAAGAGTCAGAGAAGACTTTAATTTAGATTCTTCATATAATAAATAGAATCTATACAATAACATTTCATTACATTATATTTTTAAAGCACGTCATTGTCAGTGGCTGCTGATTTACATCTCTGATCACCTCTCACATCTCTTAATCTCTTTCCAGCAACAGGAAGAAGATGCAGAGGAAGCCAGCACTCCTGGGCATCAATGGAACAGCAGGCAGAGCCAGCAGCTTCTCCAAGTCAGCCCGTCAGAAGTGGCAGACCCTCGAACGTCGCATCATGGACATCGTCATGCAGAGGATGACCATCTCTAATATGGAGGCTGATATGGACCGCCTTATCAAGGTAGGATTAGCTCTGGCTCGGTGGATAAAACCGAGGTGGATAAAACCTGCTGTTTGAATTGTTAAGGGATTTGAAGGACAGTCAGGCAGTGTAGTGTTGCAGCATCAGTCATAATCGCTGTGCGTGCTTCTGTGTTCTGTCGAGTCAGAAGCGAGAGGAGCTGACGGCCCAGCAGGAAGCACTGTCGCATAAAAGGGAGGTGCTAATGGCGGATGGGGAGGGACCAGAAGCAGAGGACCGCCTCCTTCTGGAAATTAATGAGGATATTGAGGTGCTGAACGCAAACATAGACTACATCAACGACAGCCTGTCTGAGTGCCAGGCCACCATTGTACAGATAGAGGAGACCAAGGTATACACACACACACACACACACACACACACACACACACACACGTGCTGTTTAGAATACTCTTCCTTATTGTGTGTTTTCCTGCAGGATGAGCTGGACTCGGTAGACACCTCTGTGGTGATCAGCTCTTGCTCCTTGGCTGAGGCACGCCACCTGCTGGACCATTTCCTGAAGGCCTCAATTGACAAGGTGTGTTAACAGAAAAATTGTATATGCTAAGTTATTGTTACCAATACATGTGTGTGTGATTATTTTCAGTCTTTTACGTTTTGTTTGGTTTCTTTGAACTGAAAATTATATTTTACAATTTTACTGATAAAATAATCATGTTATTTTTGTTTATTGAGTAGTAATGTCCTGAATGTCTGTTAAAGTGAGTGGTTGCAGTGTCATCTAGTGGTGACTATTTGTGTTACAAGATGTTACAAGATTTTTTTTTTTTGGGGGGGGGGTCTTGGTATAAAACAAATCACAAAATACCATTTAGAAAATAAGTATTTACCAGATAGTCTAACATCCTGTTGTGTAAGTAGCACCCAGTCAAAAAGTTAGTGTAACACTATGAGAGATCTCCTGTCTTGACTTTAAGTGTGTGTGTGTGTGTGTGTGTGTGTGTGTGCAGAGTTTACAGGTGGCTCAGAAGGAGGCTCAGATCAGACTGCTGGAGGGCCAACTGAGACAGACGGACATGATTGGCTCATCCCACAATCACATGATCCTTGATGCCCTGAGAGTAAAGGCCGAGTACATCCCTGAACTCCAGGCTCTCATCCACAATGTACAGCAGGGTGAGGAGAGGTTTTTGTGTATCTGTGTGGAGACTTTTCTTCTCTCTTTTCCAGTTTGTGCATAGCATTTGGAATCGAAATCGATAAGACTTTTATTATCTGTTCAACCATATTGACTGGCAGTAAACCATGCAGTACATCTGTAAATACAGTACCAGAGGATTTCCTTGCGTCACTCTTCAGAAATGTTTTGAAGCACGTAAAATCTGCTTAGAAAACGATGAGTTTTAATCAGCTTCGTAGAATATATCAGAGCATGACATTGTAGCAGAGTAGGTTGTGGCACATACAGACAGGTTGAAGGGCAGGTTGTGGTGGTGTACTGCAGACTTTAGAAGTTGTGTGATTTGTCTGCTTCCAGAAAACGGTTATGCCAGCACAGACGAGGAGCCCTCTGAGTTCAGCCAAGCCTCTGACTGCAGGTGAGACTGCAGAGCCTGCTCGCCCACACAACACCCTCCACACACAACATCCACCTCATTGTTAAAATCATCAGTTTAATAAATCTTACTTAATTCTGATTTGGTAGAAAAACATGACGGTCTTTTCTCACGTTTCTTTGTTTACTTGATTCTCCTTGTGTCTCGATCTTTCGGCAGTGTATCTAAAATGAAAGAATCCAACAGCCAAGAGGATTTCAAGATAAAGGTACAGCTGCTCATTGAAGTAGACAGATGTTACTAAGCTCAGCCACAGATGTTGCAGACTCATTTTACTGTTTACCAGATTTTAATATTACTTTTTGTATTTTTCTTTATCTTCAGTGTCACTTCTCAAAACATCAGGTGGATACATTTTTACAGTGCCCAAAATTGTCAAACCCCTTTGAAACTGTATGAGCCTGCATGTTGTTAGATGATGTTCATGTGCTGAAGCTTTTGCTCAAGTGTGTTTTGAATGTTTTCCGTACTTTTTCACACGCCTCATTTTGTCAGAGTAGGTGCTATTCCAGAGTACAACCACAAGGTGGCAGTATAAGCATAATGTATAGGTGGATGAAGCCCTGGCATGACACCAATCCCTTTTAATTTATTGTTAATGCCACCCTCTACTCTTATGTTTTCAGTTTCAGTTTCCCTTCATCTAGCCTTCGTTTGACCCTACAAATGCAGCTTTTCCTTTTCTAGGTTGTTTGTTCTGCTGTTTCCATATTCTCTTTGCCATTTTTTAAAATATTTTCCAGCTTTATCTTAATTTCCTTAATTCAATTCAGGCTTTTATCTCTATTCTCCCGGCTTCTGATCCGGCTGTCCTCCTCCTTCCTCATTTCATTCTCTCTTCTATGATAAAACAAATGATGCACATTTTTCACCCAGATGGAGCCCCGTCTGTCGGCTCAGATGAAGGCAGTGTCTGCAGAGTATTTGGGTCCTGTGCTGGATCCCTCATCAGGTAGCAAGCAGCAGCACATCACCAAATCCCTGGCCTCGCTGACTGATATCCAGGAAGACGGCCTGAGTCTGGTGAGAGGGAGCCTGGGACTCAGCCTGTCTGTGCGAGACCCTTACCACAGGGAGAGGGCGTCCCGCACCATCAGTCTGCCTGTCAGGGGGCACACCTTGTAAGTCATGAACTGAATTTGAACTGCAGTGGTAAAGAAATAATGATAACTAAGATAAAGCACACCAATCATCTTTAAGTGTTACCAGGAACAGAGAATTATCAGGAGGCTTGGCTCTTGTTTTTCTGCATCATTGCATTCTGACAACTCCTCACAAGTGATGATTCCTGCAGCGCTGCAGTGGGTGGAGCACTCTCTGCACAGATCTCCTTTTATGTCCCACACCTCCTCAGGACTATTAGATGAACTCAAGCCCCCTTCGTCGACTCCACAACCATTATAACATTTTTAGCTGATGATTTCAACCATTTAGCCCACAATCAACCATTAAATCATTTTCTTTTAGCTATTCCCTCAACTATCGCTTACTTTAAGCTTTATATCACAAATGTTTCCCTTATTTTTAGCTAAGTAACAACAAATTAACTCAGAAATGCATCTATTACTATTAGCTAAGTATCAACCATTTAGATCAGAACTGTATTAATTAATGTACTGTTAGTATTTAGAAAAATATATTCATGGCACTTTCACAATTTCATTACTTTTTGCAAACTACCTTTTTGTTTTGTTTGAATTTAGACTAGCAAACTACTTTTCAGCACTTGCACAGTTATGACAGTTGGCACCGTATGTGTCTGTGTATTTTGTCAGACAGACGTATTCCATGTCCTCTATAATAATAATAATTATAATAATAATAATAATTATAACCTATATGGTGCAGCGACCCTGTTCAGGAATCATCTCTCTGCTGTGCGGCCTGTTGAGTCCTCATCAATCACAGAACCTCATCTCAAATCCCACTGATGCCAAACATTTGTTTTGCTGAAGTACAGGAAAAATTGCATCTAAGTATCTAACCACAACACCCTGAGGAATGTAACAAATACGTGAACTGCAGTGAAGAACTATTTTTATGTCATATTTCCTGATTAAGGATTTAAAAAATCCCCCCTAATAATATCCTCCTGCACATTTCCAAACTAACAACCACTACAAGAAGCCTGACATTTTTTTAGGTTATAAAACTGCTTGAGGGAGAAGACAGTGAAATGTGCTTCTGTCCTCAGGGATGGCAAGCCTGGTTGTGTGTGATTTGATATTTAAAGGAATGAGTCTGAGCTGCATAAGTCTGCTAGAAATGCCATTGCTACTGCATGCACTCTTGGAAATCTGCTTAGTTTGCTTGTGTGTTTGTGTCAGTCCCAGGCAGTCTCGGGGTTATGACACTTCCCCTATAACAAGGAGGAAATCGTACGACCGTGCGTACAGGTACATGTAATGCTTATATTCGAGCTACTCTTCAAGCAAATTGATGCACAGTGTGACTGTGTAATGTGATATAAAGCCATTGTTGTCTAACTCTGTCCTTCCTCTTCCCTAACCTCTCTCATCCTCCCGCCCTGTATCAGACCCACTGATGGCTACACTCCCCCCTCCTCCCCTCCTCTGAGGACCAGGAATGACCGCAACGTCTTTTCAAGGCTCACGAGCAACCAAACCCAAGGTTCTGCCCTGGACAAGTGAGTACACTCCTGCACATATGCATTCACACATACACACACACACACACACACACACACACACACACACCCTTTTTGTACACACAGTCATCTGATCAATTCAGTTGCACTCTGAACCATTCTTTCTTTTTCTTTGTCCTCTTCCATATGTTTAAGGTCTTTACAGACGCTGAAGGTCAGACCTTTGTCTGTGGTGTAGATGAGCCTTCTAAAAGTGGGGGGGGGGCAGATGGTGTAAACATTCACAGAATCACACAAAGTGTTTGGCAAGATAACGTCAAACACCATCGAGATTAATCGAATAAAAACTATTTACATACATAAAGGTAAACAACTACAACCGACACATAGTAAAGTGCAGTTGCACAGTTTAAAACCTTGTTACAATGTAGTTACAAGAGCTGCTGAGTCTGGAATGAGCAACCGGCCCTTTTCCCTTCCCGGTCACAATCAATTCAATCTTTCAGCCGTTGTCAGCCAGCGTTTGGCTCAACTGCAAAGTTGTTTGCTTTGTAATCTGTATTAATACAGAACGTTTCTCTGCTTTATCTACCTCTAATTGTTAGCGAGGATCGGCGAGGACGCCGTGTGAAGTGAGTTAGGGTGTCTTGTCTTTGTATGTGTGTGAATATTGTTAAGTGTTGTGTGCGCTGAAGCCTGTGGCTCCTCATTAACAGGAGCAGGGCTACTAAATGAGGTGGCGCTTGTCATCCTCCATGCAGCTGTTGTCAATGGTAGCCATTTTAAATTGACTCTGGCTGAGAGTGTTGGAGGGTATTAATGTTGTTGGATAGTCTCTTATGAGGTTCCCACAGGCAAAGCTTTTACAGGACAGAGGAAGATGACACTTTATTTTTCTTTATGCATTTGCATTGTTATGTTTTGAAGAAAGACATTAACATAATTTTGACATTTGCACTTTATGTGAGGTGTCTGTGGCATGAATGTTTTTTTATTTATTCAAACCATCATATTCATTTTATTTAGTTTCCTTGTCCTTACATTCAGATTCAGATTGCCTTTATTGTCATTGAACGTGATTCAACGAAATTTGCATTGCTACACCCCTGTGGTACAACATAAAAACAACATGTAATAACACAAGAATATATACAATAAAATACAGCCAGGATAAATACAACAACGACATTTCACACAAACTGACCTAACTCTGGCACTTCATTTATACTCAAAATTATAAACCCACAGCCAAGTGAAGCTGATTTATTATAAAATAATTAGTTTGGATCGTCTGTGTGAAATCTGTGTAATTGGGTGTCAAATGAGAAGCTGTCAAAACCAAGAGAACCACGCAAAGACAGAAAATAATGATGTTTTCAAGTACATCTTTGCAAATTCTGAAAACTTATTAAAATGCAGTAAGCTTTTTTTCTGATTGTGAATGTGTGGATGCATTATAATTTTTTTGACTGATTCATATTTAAGCAGACGGATTTGAAAGACAAAAAAAAGAGTTTGTCTCCGGAGTCAGATATCAATATGCTAATAGCGTGCAGTATGTGGTGCAGACAGTCAATAACAAGAAACTTCTGTTACCTTCTGTCACGTCGTTGTTCCCTCCAGACGTTTCCAGAACCGTGCCTGTTCAGAGTGTAAGGCACGGTCCCATGGTGACAAACCCGAGGCTATAAAATATTTACAATATAATAACACTTTTATTGCACTGCTACATACATAGCAGCCTATACCTTGTAGCTATGGCAAAGGTATGGGTGTGGTCTGGATTTACTCACTCGACAGCCTTGAGCGGGCTCGTCTGTGAGATCGATTGACATCCTTATCTTTCAATCCACTGGACTTTTCCGTCTTTTAACCCTGTTTGCTTTTCACCCTTTTCTGTGCTAATAACCTTGTGGCTGGAAAGAGGAGATGCAGCAGGGGACACTGAAATTATAGGAGTTATACGCAGAGGACAGAAGTGTAGTGCATGTGGAAATTGTACAGTTCTTGGACCTCTGTGTGTGGCAGTCCTGGCTTCAGTGCTTCCTCCTTCACTACTTCTCTTTTTCTTTCAATAACTTATTTGCTGGTTTTCCCAAAAATATTTTAAATTGTTGACATTTCGGGAAATATGCTTAATTGGCTTTTCTTATCGAGGATTTGCTGGATAAGAATAATGACTCTGACACCACTGTCACGTCTGTGCAGAATGTGAAGCTACTGCTGATTTCTAAACCTCACCAATTAATTATTGTGTGTGTTTAATTCTTACACAAACAAGGTGTAATGAAGAAGTTTCAAGTCTTCATGCTAAGCTGAGCTAATAGGCAGCTTGCTGTCACTTTAGGTGTACAGACAGACATGGTATCTGTCTTCTCAGCTTGCTCTTGGTGATAAGTATATTCCTCAAAATGTCTATTTCGGTTTCTTTAACCTTTAATATTAGCCGTAAAAGCTAGTCCAACTCTACTAAACCAGCCTTTGCTTAACGTGGGTTGCTTTACCAAGGAAAACATCTCCAGACGCTGGTCAAAGAATACAGCCTGTTCAATGTTATGTTTGAGAAGGCAAACAGTTTGATAATCACTGAACAAGCTTTACTCTTGACTGAGCTTTCCTGCCAGTTTGCTCACTGCTTTTATCTAAAACCCCTCTTCTAGTCACTCCTCCTTCCTTTAACCCTTTGCCAGTAACCCTTCTGTCTTCCCTTATCGTGTTTAACCCTCTCCTCTTCCTGCCCCACCCTGCCCCTCCCTCTCCTTGCTCCTCTTCTGCCTCCAGGTCGGATGACAGCGACTCCTCGCTCTCCGAGGTGCTCAGGTAGAGGAACTGTGTCTGTTGCTCGCTGTTTTTCCCCATTTGCCTGGTAACATCACCTGGTGTCATCTCAACTCCACGAGTGCTCAGTGCCTCACCCGGCCTCTCCACCTCCTCCTCCTCCTCCTCATCCTCCTCCTTTATCTCCCTCTTGCAAATGGGGGTCGTTGTGGTGCATGTTTTAACCACACTTGGCTTTCTTGACACGACAGGGCCTGTGTGATGTTGTGTTTCTCTGGCGTGTTGTTTGCACGTAAGACCTGAATGAACCTCATCACTTCTTTGAAAGGCTGTTAAAAAACAAACGTGAAATGGTGCCAAAACCTCTCATGACTGTAATAACTATTCGATATTCCTAGTATTGCTTTAATATGTGAAATATAGAGTATGTAACATTTACAAGTAATAAACAACAGAGGAGTTATAATTTGCCAAGCATACGTATATGCTTTCTTGGCAAGATTAAGACTAGAAGAATCGGTTACACTCATATTTATAAGCGAAATATGCCACTAGCTATTTAGCATAATGTCTTCAAAGGTAGGGTTGGGAATTTGTTTCAGAAACACTTTTCATCTTATTTGTTAAAATTGAAAGTCATCATTAAAAAACAGTGTCCGTGTTCCTCGCAGGACAGTACTGATCATTACATTCAGTCCGAATTAAATGATTGGTGGGCATACATGTCTGTCACTAACCCACCAGCCTGTCTGCCAGTCAGGGCACCTTCCTGTGTTTTGGGGGGGTAGCTTTGATGAGAGGGTTAGGGAAGGGATGGTGATGCATTGGTTGCTTTCTCTTGCTAGCTTTTCCAGGATTACCAACCCTCGCTTTAAATTAGGGGAACAGTATTTTCTTCTGGACATAGTGGTGTCAATCGTCTCATTAAACTGTCAATAATAAAGAAAATAGGCTTTTTTCTCTAAATAACAAACTATACATTAAAGACAAATATAATACAATTAAACATCAGGTCTGCCACAACATTAAAACCAGTTTCCGCTTTCAATGTTGTTTCTTTAGGTGTATTATTAATGATAAAAACAAAATGTCCTCTTCGCTCTGACCAGTTCTTCCTGTTTCTGTGGCATCATCACACAAATAGATGCAGCTCTCACCATGGCCCTCCTCTTCTTTGTACTGCAGAGAGCACATACAGTGATCTCCCTCCATGTTTTCATTAATCTGCAGGTCTCTAGGCTCTTGGCCCGGCAACATCCATTAGCAGCTCTTATATAGGGCATAACACAGCACACTATGATATCTCACTGGCGCTGATGGAGGGGGAACAGTTTTACCATTTGGAGTGGCACACCGCTTTAAGAAATACACAGCTCCATTAAGCCATTTTTTATGATATTATATTATTGAGAAAAGAGACACTACAGTAAAATAAAGTATTCAACAAAGCAAGGCTGTTTTCAAAGATAACGATAATAAGATAAGGTAAAATTAATTATTCTTACATTAATATTTGTTATTATTGCTAGAACACCAGGGCAACAACAACACGATTAAATGAATTTCCCTCATGACCTTCCTCAGACATGATTGGGTTAACATCCTGAAGGGTAATAAGGTTCATTCAAATATAAGAACATCACCTCCAAAATTCTTCTTTTTTCTCAAATCTTTCCTCCCTTTTTTCATTTATTAAACATCATGGCAATAAAATGGCCATATGCACATTTCGTCTTTTCTTTTCTAATCAAAGCTGTATCATGTTTTAAATCATCCCTCTTTTCAAAATACTAATGGACCAAAAAGAGGGTGAGACAGATTGTATTTAATGCTGTGTTCACTCCCCACACCTGCGGGCTCTGCAGTTGAGGAAAATCTGACTATGTTGTGGAATTGTTAAATCGCTCCACTTACCCACACGTACCACAACCTCCCTTTTCCCTGGGTCCCAAGAGGCAATTTGGCTGTGGGGGTGCTGAACTGAGAGTCAGCTCCCTCCTGACTGGCGGAGAAGGGATGCTGCATGTGGTGTTGATGATGTCTCAGGACGCTGTGCTGTGGTTTATTTTTCAGTTGCTTTGGAGTTGGTTGACCGGGCTGTGACTGTCATTAACCATTGTGTTGAGCTTATTCTGTGCAAGTTGGTTCTTTTTTTTTGTTTTTTGTGAGACTTGCATGAAATCTTGGTTGGCATTTTATGCGCTGTAAAAAGATACACAAGTTATGCTTCTGTGTTCAATTTTTTATTTGACGTGTGTGTGTGTGTGTGTGTGTGTGTGTGTGTGTGTGTGTGTGTGTGTGTGTGTGTGTTGACCAGTGTATGTGTGAGGAGAGGAGCTTGTTGCTACCCTCGACAAGTTTCAAACACACCCTGCTGTATTTTGCTCACTCTGTGCACAAACTCTGTGTAATCACAGATTCTCTTTTCCCTCTTCACATCCTCTGGCTATGCTTCTCTGGTTTACGCACTACCTCACTCCCTCACACACACTTACACACACACGTACACACTAACCACCACTTGTGTTATTAGGAAGCCCACCAGGGACCAATTTTCCCACATTCCTCCCTCTTCTTCTCACCCTGTTCCTGCTCTGTCTCACTCTGCTGACTGCTCTGGGCTCTCTGGGACTGTGGCCTGTCAGTGGGACGTGGATTGGGAGGGTGGGGGGGGCAGAAATTCGGCAAGAGAGATTGAGTGCACATTATACAGGAGAAACTGTGTGTGTGTGTGTGTGTTTGTGTGTAAGAAAGACAAGTTGAATAGAGATGCAGCTCTGACTGTTGTAGTGCCTTAATTGGGCTGTTCCACAACAAAAGAACGAAGGGAGGGGGGAGGTGGAGATATAGGCGTGATGTGTGGGTGTGAGTGTACGAGTCAATCAACAGTGTGCATCTAGTATGGTTTTGTGTTGTCTCCATGTGTGAAACAGTTTATTTGTCCGTCTGTGTGCATGTTTGTGATCAGTCTTGTGTGTGTGTTTTACAGAACATAACACAGATCAGCCGTGACAGTAAAACAAGTTACCGCTTTTAATGTTGTGGCTGAATCAGTGATCATCTGCACAGATGTGGAAGGAAATTGTACTCACTGATTTATACTGACAGAAGTTTGACTGTGTGTGATCTGTAGGGGTGTGATCAATCCCATCGGTGGTGTGAAGGGAGGACGGACGGCACCCCTGCAATGTGTTTCTGTAGCCGAAGGCCATTCCAAGCCAGTGCTGTGTGTGGATGCTACAGATGAGCTGCTATTCACTGGATCTAAAGGTACATTAATCACTTATGGTAAATGTAATGAGTTAATAATTCTTTGAAGCAAATTACCCACCACCCTAAAATAAATGTGTTGTCTTCCACATTTTTGGTTTATGGAATAAATCACACAAGATACACAAGATGTTAATTATTTAACTTCAGAGTTGATGGCAGGCAGGTTTTTAGATGTGTTATTTTTAGCTGCCTCTGAGCTTCATATTTCACACACACACACACACACACGCACACATATGCATGCACAAGTTGTATTGATGTCCTCATCTTACTCCAGGAAAGAAAGGAAATGAGAGAATTTCTCAAAACTAGATTTCAATTAAGTATTTTTCATGACAGCACTCCACTGAAAAGGGGTTGAGCCATTTTAGTCTCAATCTGATTGAAAGATTAAAATAATCTGTTATCACTTTTATTTATTGTGATGTGCAAGTAAGTGTCGAGCCAAAATGTGTACCTGTGGTGCTGAGTAGACTTGTGTGAACCTTCCCTCCTCCTCCTCCAGATCGCACATGTAAGATGTGGAACCTGGTGACAGGTCAGGAGATCGCCACGCTCAAAGGCCACCCCAACAACGTGGTGTCAGTCAAATACTGTCCCTCCTCTGGTTTGGTCTTCTCTGTCTCTACCTCCTACATCAAAGTGTGGGACATTCGTGACTCTGCCAAATGTGTCCGTACACTCACGTAAGTTTTCTCCCTGTAGCCAGCCTGAACAGTAAAAGCTGAAAAACAAGACAAATGCAGTGCAGCAGATTTTTGATTTAAGGGCTTTACCCTCATACTTTTTCATTTCACTCATGTGTTTCACATTGCAGATAAGTAAATTGAATGGGAAAAATTCTCTCCTCCTTTTATTTGTCTCTCTCTGACGCTGTCCGGCTTGTCTTTACCCCCACAGTTCATCTGGGCAGGTGGTTTCAGGTGATGCGTGTGCTGGTACCACAACCCGCACAATAACATTTGCACAGGGGGAGTGCCAGATCAATCAGATAGCCCTCAACCCATCAGGATCTGTGCTTTACGCTGCTGCAGGGAACATTGTTCGCATGTGGGACCTCAACAGGTACAATTCATTTATTGCTTTATTCATTCATTCCTACTCAGACAAATACTAATTAGAAGTATCCAGTTAGTCATTCATGTCTTCATTAATTCCTTCTACTGATTTAAAGTTGAGTCATCATCATATTTAAGTCTTTTCATGCATGTAGAGACCGGCTGTGGGCCTCAGTCCACAGAAGCCTGAAGCTGCAGCACCACTGCACATAGAGCTGATCACCTGTTTATTCAAAGTTCAGAAGTCTCAGTACACAGAAAGCTGTACTGGAGAATCAATTGTCGTGAACGGGCTGTTGTCATGTTCATCAACGTTGCTTATGTTAGGAGTCCCAGCTGCCCACTGCTAGAGAGCACTGGTCACCTGTTCATTCAAATTTGATTAAAATTGAACATATCATGTTTCCAAATAAAACACTGCACCTTTCTTAAACAATACACATGCAAACTGTGATGCCAATCATTTCTCGAGATATGCGTTCCACATACAGACAGACTAAGATATTTCAGGAACTAGTATATAGATGTTGACTTGGACTTAAGGATGAACTGATAAGAAATTCGGGTTTTAAATGTCAAGGCCAATGTGACCTTTTAGTCATAACTCCAGAATTTATATGCTACCATAATAAAAAATGATGAAGTGATGACGGCTAAAGGTCAACTTCACTGTGATACTGGGGCCACAACTCAAGAACAGAAGGGGGAGATTGTGATCATATTTTCTGCAACTTGACTGATTGGTGGATGCATAGAACCGCAAAGCAGCAATTCTAGTTTTTGCTTCAAGTGGGAAATGATTAAAAGATTGGAGCAGAAAGTTTAAGCTAAGGGGCTCAGACCCATTTAATGATACATAAAAACCACTGCCCCCCAGAAATGAAGAATGGATTAAACATTTCTTCAGTATCATCTCTGCCTGTGGCATCGCTGTGTCTCAGCAGTTTTGCTTCACTTGCGAGACGAAAAGTGATTTCATTCAGTGTTACAGGCACCTTGAATTTCACAGACTTTTGCTTCTGATGCTTTGGGTGCGTTTGTCTTTGTGTTTGTGTGTGTGTATGTGCGTGTGTCTGTCTATTTGTGTAGGATGCAAGCAATGGGAAAGCTGACAGGTCACATTGGTTCTGTCATGTGTATGACAGTGGGACAGTCTCTGCTAGGAAAAGACCAAGTAATCACTGGCTCCAAAGACCATTACGTCAAGGTACCAAACACACATTTAAGAAACAAGTGTCATCCACCTCATGGGTCGGAGGTGTTGATCATCATATGATTATCTCCTATCTGTTTTCCTGTTCTGTCCTCAGGTGTTTGATGTGGCAGAGGGAACTCTGGGTAATGTTGGCCCAGCTCATAATTTTGAGCCGCCGCATTACGACGGCATTGAGTGTCTGGCTGTGCAGGGAGACGTGCTGTTCAGCGGGTCAAGAGATAACGGCATCAAGAAATGGGATCTGGAGCAGCAGGAGCTCACTCAGGTGTGTGTGTGTGTGTGTGTGTGTGTGTGTGTGTGTGTGTGTGTGTGTGTGTGAAGATAATATACATTTGCTCTCTATAACTAAGACACTGTGTGCATTGATGCCCTCTACACAGTATGTGAGGTCAGCAGGCTCAGCAGAGTAAAGCAGGGAGCAGAATGATTTTATATTTATCTTAATGTGGAGCTCATATATCAAAGTTTTAAAAATGCCTGCTTGACTGTGTTCAGTGCTGCTTTTGAGATTATGTGGCACCAGCCTGCAGGGAGAAACATACAGAGACCCCTCCTTCTCTGAGGCTTTTAATTTATGATCTCTTGACCCTTATCTGGTGAGCAAAGCTAGTTTTTCATATAAGGTATGCCGTGCTGATGCAGTGCCAGCACAGGCTTCAGGCCAGAAACAGTAATTATGGTTATATCCTTCTTGTCAGTGATAATGCCAAATTTAAAGGTTGCTCTATCACATTTATGGACTGTTGTTAATTTTAATTTTTTTAATTAAGTCATTTATCAAAAAGACATTTAGCTTTTTTTTCAGAAATTAAGATTTGTTATTGTTGTAAACATTGATGTTTGTTTCCACCTTCTGGAAAAATAACCAGTCAAAGTCTTGAGGGCTGGATTAGAAATGTTGGGGCATATCAAAATGTTTTGCACTATTTTGCCACACTCTCCATGTTGAATGACATACTTGAAATGGTCTGCAATGATGAGCAACATGCCTCGAGGTGTGTTCTCTTTCATGTGGTGGGTGTATCAGATGAATTTCCCAATCAGTAGTGATATGCATGTTAACCCTCCTGTATTAAAATGGCAATGAACACAATGGATTCCTGGAATCCTGGACTTCTCTACAAATGTGGTAGCTGCTGCTTGATGTTCACATCAATGGATGATGTTAGAAGCAGCTTTTAGAGGCTGTAACATCATGTATATTTAAAAGTATTAAACATGTATTTAAACCCATGTCATCTCCCTTCGAGATTTCTCCCACAAGAACACCCAGAATGGTCTTCTCAGCTGATGTAACTGCTGAGTGCTCTCTGGGGCAACAGCTAATATTTTAGTGCTTCCGGCATAGACAGATATCCAGGCCAAGACTCCCTCTTCCATTAATCGCACACTGTTCACAGACTAGTTAATTTTATCACACAAGTTGAATGTTTCTCAACACAGAACATGAACAGTGATACTTTTTGTAGCTGTTTTAGGTTAAGACAGCATTAAAGCTGATCTCTATATTAGCTGCATATACATGCAGATAAATAAAAAAGCCAATGGCCGATGCATTTCGATCAATATGTTCCACATATATTGCTCTCCACATGGAGTGATTACCTACGTGGCATAAAAGCCTGCTCAAATCTGATTGGTCAAACCTGAAACAAAAACCCGGGCCCAAAATCTTGTTCCTCGACTTCTGTCATTCACTTGAGAAATTGCATTCAGGTTGCATTTTAAATTAACTTTTTACAACCCGAATGCAGTCCTGTTTTCTGAATAACTTGTTCCCCAACTGACTACACATGAAAAGGAGGGAGACAGAAATGGTGACAGAAATAGTAGCATGCATTTTTTGAGATTGACTTGGCTGTACTGTTTTTACTGTGGAGTTATACTTATTAATTACTCCTCTACATGCACCAGCAAGTCACTGGCCAATGTCAACATATATGTCAGAATGAAAAAGTGAAGTGAAATTGGTTAATTGGTTTTTGTCTTATTGTGGACATTTGGATGATCTTGGTGATTCCCTTCACAGAAGAAAAAATTACTCCAATAACACACAGGTCAGAGCACTTTTAACCAGGTCATATTAAACTGAGCACATATAAGCAGAGATTGTATTTAACTCAATAACTCAGGACCGGCTATGACGGTAAAGACTTGTGTTGCCAGTAGAGTGTTGAGTTGGATGATGGCTTCCTGCCACCAGAGTGCCCCCCCTCTGTGGAGAGAGTTAACACAGTGTCATCATGTGTAATGTGGCAGGAGAGAGCTGTGTCAACATCAGAGAGTTAGAGCCCACTCGCACCATAGCCACAGGTACCAGAGAGGAAAGTCATTCTGTGTGTGTGTGTCTGTGTGAATTCTCTTGTGTACCCTCTATTGCCTGGATATGTTAATAATGCATAAGGATGCACCTTGTGGGTGGATGTGGCTGACTTATTTGCATCCACAGTAATATGCATATTAAGCAGCACTTTCTCAGGTTGTTTGCATCAGTTCTGTTTAGCCTTTGTTTTTTTTCCCCAAACAGACAAATCAAAATCATATTATTTTTACTCAAAGACTACATTAGATCTACATGGTCAGTGTTGTGGTCTGTGGTAAACAACCATAATCTCATTTGCAAACATCAATACAAACAGTTTTAAAGTCTCTCTAATGCAGAAGGCGCTGTCTAATTATGTAACCAGATCAAATAGTGGCTCGGGGTGTAATAGAATATATTACAGTAGACTCTAAAACTCTGCCGGCTCCAGGATGCTGGTGCAAGCTGTTCGGCTCTGACCTCCTCTGTTAAAATGCATACACCATAGTGTGTTTCTTTGGGGAATATGTGAAGCAATTTGTTTATAATTACTCCGTTTTTAAGTTTAGTGATTCCCATTCGCTTGATAAACATCTTAATATACACTGTGAAAAAGAATTTAAAGTTTGTGTTTTTTCTGGTTTTGTGGACACGCTTACGCAACTGTTGCAGCAGTGCAGCGTTTCTCTTTCCGAGGTGTTGGCGAGCATTAACACATTTTTACCCCCTGGTGGAAAGTTGTTAGAGATAGTGAGGTAGATGTACCGTGTGTGAGAAGTTTCTCTTTATTTTTCGCAATTGTTATTCCTCATCTACAGCTTCTGTTCCATCCAACACTAGTGGGGTGTCTGTCTTTGAACTGCCTCTCCCGACTGGCTTTTGTTTTTCATGAATTCTCTTCTCTGAACAACAGATTCCACATTTAAATGACACATATCCAGTCACCCCAGTTTTCTGGTCATTAAACCAGAGGTAGCTCCAAATTGATAATGATAAAATTCTGGTACTCACATAATCCACAAACAGATGTAAAGTGGGTAAACATGGGAATATGTTATTTAGACTTGAGTCACAGGTATGTTCATATGTTAACAAGACTCATGTTTGATAGTTTATAAAAGCTGAATTTAAATGATACTCAACATGGCGTGATCATTGATGCCACATGTCCATAATAATTAATGGACAGAAGTGACTAAAAACAGAAATTGTGAAATGTACCTTTCCTGTGTTGCCTAGATACGAGAGATGCAACGTCATCAGACTTCATCTTTGGGTTTAACCTGTTTTATTGTTGTTACACAGACATATGCTCATTACTGCCTTTTTTCTTTCTTTTGTTTTTCAATATCAGTGTAATAATGTACCCGTGGCCTCATTTTCATTCATATATAATAAGATAGTAGCTGTCCAGCCAGGTTTTAAGGCTCATGAGTGAGTTAGTATAAATAATAAGCTCTATAGAAAGCTCAGTACCATTGTGTTTGTGTGTGTTCGACTGTTGCAGCAAGGAAGGAACACTGACTTCAACTGTTACGTCATGAATGACATGAATCCATAGGTTCATTCTACCTGCTGTCTAGACACTACTGTTTACGTTACAGACAGCAATGTAATTATTGCATTGGCCGAGGAGGTTATGTTTTCATTGCTTTGTCTGTGTTTCAGCAGGATCACCCCAAATTACTGAGCTGATTTTCTTGAAACTTGAAAAGGGTGGGATAGTTCAAGTTTTATTTGTCATATGCAGTTAACACAGGGTCTGAAAGGTGTTAGCAACCCGGTGAGCTCAGCAGTGCAAGAGTTAAATTAAACTAAAGGCAAGGTAGAAAGAGCTTATTCTAAAAAAAGTCGAATACAATACAAAACTAAAACCATATACGTTCAATGCAGTGTGACATTATTGCAAAGGAAGTTTCAATTTTAACAGTATGGAGTGTGTGGGAATAGTTATTGCAGACATATCACATTTTCCAAATAAAGTGAAAACGGGCAGGAAAACAGATGTCCCTGAATGCATCAAAGAAGAACCCATTACCTTTTAGAGTGGATTTAATTTTTTCATTTTCATGAGCATTGTGAGATTCTCATCTTTTTGTGAATTTCTCTAGAAATAATGCAGATCGGGATTATCAGCTGGATGCATCTGATCTCATTTCATGTAAAAGCAATATGGTGATAAATCAGCCTCGGTGGAGGTATGCGCTCTCTGAGTGCCCTTCTAGTTAAATACAGTTTCCGTCCGGCAACAGCAAGATAATGTTTAATCAAATTTATCTTGTTTTGTGATTTACAAATTCCTGAGTTACTGAGTCATGCTGTTTTGTATGCACCTTTGTCTATTCAAAGCAGTGGGTTATCTAAATTGTGAGCTACAAAGTAAATTGCAGCCTTTTGGATAGTGTGACTCACAATATTTAAATCACTTTTTGCTAAAATAGTGGCTAAAATAATGAAGACACTGATTTTATAACTTACTGCTTTACAACCTAAAGAATCAGACTGAGTCACTTGAAAACATTTACAACAGCAAACATATTAGTTTGTCTGATACCTGATGAAAAACAATCAAGGAAAATAACCTGTAGTGTTAGGTTGATTACATTCTAATCTCAAAATGCAACTTCAAAATAACAACTGTCAGAAGCAAATTTAATAGGACAAAGAAGATAAGTGTAATAAAAGTTATCTTTTAGTGCGTGTGTTCAGTCTAATTTCATCTTCAGCCCAATTAGATGAAACAAATAGACAAACACAACAACTGAAAACTGTGTGACACAATGAAAGTTTGACAAGGCCACATGTGAATGTTTGCTCTGTACTTTAAGACAGTGACAGTATTTGGACTCATAATGTTGAATGTCTCACCAATGCAGCACAGATGTGGTTCACTCTGTTCTTTTTTTCTGTTTATTTGGCGGAGAAACCACATATAGGAAAATAAAGAGCATGATCTCTATTTAGAAGCTAATACATTTGCGGGATGTTTTGTCAGTGTGTTACAGTTTGTTCCTTGCAGCAGAAGCATGGTTCTGAAGTGAGTTACAGCTGAGCTGCAGCCTCAACAAGAAAAAAACAGAAAATGGTGCTTTTGGAGTGTAAGGCGGTGCAAAGGCATTTGGATCTATGCAGAGTTTGATATGATGGCAAAAAAAAGAAAAGCCAGTTTACAGCATTCATTTGGAAGCAAACTCTCAAATACCCTATAAAGATCAAATTAAAAATTTTGTACCACAGCTCACTTGTTGATTATTAAATAGATGCTGATGTCAGTGTGATGATTATATTACACATTAGAAATAGACGTTTAACTCAAGTACTTACATATGGATTCAAGGAAATGTGCTGATTTACTGAAGATAATTTATATCCATTAAAATGTACGAATAAAATAACTTTTTCTCCTGGTATGTTAAGAACACAAAAACCCAGAGGACTCATTAACACAACTGCTCTATAACCACTGGATTAGTTGTGTTGATGTAGAAACACAACATGTAGTATTTGTATCCTTCTGACTATTGATGTCTCTCTGCCTTCACCCCACAGCAAATCCCTAACTCCCACAAAGACTGGGTGTGCGCTCTGGCGTATGTCCCGGGCCGGCCAATGCTGCTGAGTGGCTGTCGGGGCGGCATGCTTAAGGTGTGGAACGTGGAAAACTTCACCCCCATAGGAGAGGTCAGGGGCCACGAAAGCCCCATTAATGCCATATGTACCAACTCGAGACAGATCTTCACTGCATCCAGGTGAAATAAAGTTACAGTACTCTGTTATGTCTAAATATTTTATTCTTATTTATTGATTATACCAAATTACTATGAAACTGAGCTGACAGAAGTACTACTAACTTTAATGAGTCAAACACAAGCATTTAAAGATCCCATCGGGGATCAATACTGTTGTGTTGTGATACTGTTTCTGATGATGATAAGATTCAACATTTTTTTTGTCTTGTTTACTAATCCTCTGAAAAGACCAGAAAATAATTAATCTTACTAACAAGTCGCCAAACCCTCATGCAGTTTATTACCTTTTACCATGAAGCTCCATCATCTTAATACCGTTGAAAACACTTCACTAAGCCTTATGACTGATCTGATATTTTCTGCCACTGTAATTTAATGGGCACTGTAGTTTATTTAAGACTGAATATTTATTAATCTGCTGCTGAAAATAGTCCCTAACAACTGCATTATTTACTCCTGTTTTAGTAACTGTTACAAAGAAGCAGCTGCTTCATAACGTTGAGAGGCTGTTAGAAAGCCAGAACAAACCTGTACAGAGAAAATGTTCCTCATACTTAATATTAAAGGACCACGACTAGATAATGATTCATGTTTGATTCTTCTCTTGCATAAATCTGCAGGTGTGTGTCAGTCTTATGCAGCTCAGAGGGTCACATTGCATCTTGTTTTTCTATTTGCTGCATCAAACTAAGATAATGCTTGTTTTCCTCTTTGAGTGGTCTCTTCTGTTCATTCTCTCTGGTCTCAATTAACCAGCGGACTTCCACTGAAGCTTTGTCTTCTTTCTTCACCTTTCTTCTCATCCTCCCACAACTCTTTCTTGCTGCCTGTTCTTCTGTCACCTTCTCTGGGGACAAACTTGTCTGCCTGTATGGTCACTGAAATTCTGCCTTCGTCCTCTCCTCCTGTTCTCCACCCTTACTCTCCTCCCACTCCTCCTCCTCCCTCCTCTTGTCGACCCCAGTGACTGCAGGGTGAAGTTGTGGAGCTATGTGCCTGGCTTGACTCCGTGTCTTCCTCGACGCGTCCTGGCCATCAAGGGCCGGGCCACCAGCCTCCCGTGATCTTCCTCCTCTCTGCTCACCAACCTTCCCCTCCTCTGGTACTCTCTTAAACTAATTTCTACCTTCTTTTCCCCCTACATTTGTTTTCCTTTCTCTCTCTCTCTGCACTTTTCGGTTTGCCCCTCTTCAGTGTATGTCCTTATTTCATTTTTTTCCTCAAATTCTTCTATCTTTTTTTTTTTTTTGTGTAACCTGTTTTAAATCATGGTTACTGACTCACTTGCAGACCACAACCTCCGCTATAACAACTTTTCATTGGCTAAACAAATGACTCATAGTTCTACACAAAGTACATTTTATTATTCTTGTGTGTGCAGATCTAATTAATCTTGTCCCTGTGGCTCATTTTAAGTTAATGGTTATTGGTACTTTTTTGTATTTTGGGAAAT
This sequence comes from Paralichthys olivaceus, assembly GCF_024713975.1. Classification (NCBI taxonomy): domain Eukaryota; kingdom Metazoa; phylum Chordata; class Actinopteri; order Pleuronectiformes; family Paralichthyidae; genus Paralichthys; species Paralichthys olivaceus. The sequence continues at coordinate 14,273,150 of NC_091094.1, forward strand.
ATGGTTATTTTCCTCCTGGCTGAGAGTTTGATGAGAAGATCTCTACCACTTTCACATTGCTCAGATTGGCAATAAACTGAGGACTTTCTCCTGAAGTTATGAGGCTGCATGTTAGAACCTAAATGTCCGAGTCAGTTGCTGTGGACAATCTACAGAATTATTCCTGTCGGCCCCCAATTAAAAACAATCAAAGTCTCCAGAGAATGTTCGGGTGAGTGGGCATGGTGACACAAAACTGAAAAATGACAACAATACAAATATCTCAGGATAAAGAAGAAGTGGCAAACACATGTAAGACGCCGACAAATACCCAGGGACCAGCCCTCACCTGAACGCTCCAGAGATTTCCTGTTGTCGTGAACAATCTCCACCTGTGTTCTTCATATGTAAAAGGAGCATGTCTGGAATTGTCTGGAGTTCATGTCTGAAACATGCTACTGACATGAAAGTTGTAACAATGTCTCATGTAACTCAAGATAACCTGTTCCCATATTTTTCCAAACACCTTCACTATTGCCTTTCTGACAGGATTCACTCCACACGACATTTATATCTCCGAACACCTACCACTGTGCAAAGCTAATTTAAGTGTTAATGAAGAATGTGATGTTTTCCTGTGTAGTAGGTGTTTACGTCCTGCACTGTGGGAATGAGAAAGGAAGAGAAAATTAAATTGGCATCTCTGTTGGGAGCAGAGATGTGGTTGATTAGATTTACTTGTTGCATAATTTCCGGATCCAACTTATTCTGCACTTTTCTAAGAGTGTGTTTGAGGAAGGTTCTGTATTGAGTTGTTTGTTTGCATACGTGTGTGAAGTGCATTTTTTAGTCAGTGTCTTTGTGGCAAAGACTGCCTGATTGATGTTCTGCTATTTTCTTCCTATGTTTTGTCTCACCACCACCATTCTTTCTCTCTCTCTCTCTCTCTCTCTCTCTCTCTCTCTCTCTCTCTCTCTCTCTCTCTCTCTCATTCTAGTGACAAGACAGTGAAGATCTGGTTGTCAAAGTTGTGGAGGAAGAGGTGACGACTGAAAGACAACTGAAATGATGGTTTCCATTCTCAACCACCACCTCAAGTAATGAGATGCGACACTGAAATCACAGTTTCCATGTTATTTTTTCTTTGTCAAAATGATAGAACCAATGTGGAATATTTTTCCAAAGGCAAAGGACTCTTTGCCGCTCAGATTTGTTTTTACTGCCAATTTGAAAGTGCCATCCAGGGGTGATGCTATTTGGGAAAGATAAACCACATCTTCCTCGCCATGGATACACCAGGCAGAACACTATTTCTCCTCACATCAAATCTGTCTCGGGTTGTGAGGAAAAGAAAAAAGTGTCCTTCTGTTCTTTCACTAAGGTTTCAGAAACCTGACGGAGCAGTTAGAGATGAACATGTGTATTCATGTACCGTCTGATCGTGGAGACTTGGTCCGGATTTAAATCTCTGAGCGACGCTACCTTACAAATGGAGCTTCTGGTTTCCGTTCAAGACTGTTTGTGCTCATTAGTGTTGTGGCTGTTCTGACACTGAACACACTGGACGCTCATACCCTGTCTGTTGGTGGCAGTGGATAGTTTTGATATCACTGGAGAATTACACTGTACATCACTGAAACCTAACTGCATTCAACAAGTCCTGTTTTTTTAATGTATTTTATTTTATTAATTTATTATTTTCCCTACCTCAGTTGTTCAGGACTTCGGTGTGAGCTGGGAAGGAACATTTTACGGGTCTCCGTGCACAAAACACCTGGTGCTTGACCAGTCGAAGTAAAAATGCCCAGCTCTTCGTCTCTGTGTGGATGTGTCCTCTGTGGCCCTCTGGCTATCAGACTGTCTAGCTGCTGACCTCGCAAACAGCAAAGCACACATCCAGTAGCACAACTTAACGTAGCACTGGCCCCCAGAGAATCTGACCAGGCTGTATTGTCTGCTCTCTGAAGTGCTAACTGGCAAAAAATATAGGAAACACCGTGCACATGGCACAAATAGTACACACCTGCAGTAAACATGCCTCAAACATTTGTGCATTAGGTACTCCATCATGGCCAAAGTGCCAGATCATATTCTCAACCATCCTACAGTGGCACATACCTGCCATTTGTCCTCCATGTAAAGGCTTTCTCTCAATGTCTCTCTTATCTTTAAATTAGTGACGGTGATGGACTGATCAGCCTTACCCAACAGTCCATCTCCTTCCCAGCTACTGAACTTCTCTGGGAAAAACCAATTTAATCAGAGGTCTCGCAGCTTTACCGGCTGCTTTTCAGGCAAGATTACATGGGTGAAAGTAGGTCATATAACTGAGAGGGATTTCTATTTAAAATCTCAATTTACTTCCACCCACTCTTTGCTGCTACATTTCAAGACGGGAAGAAACTTCCTCTACAAATAGTTTATGTGGCAGAGTACATGTGTGGGCAACACGTGCATATGCACAAACTGCGGACACACAAACAAACACAAGATTTCAGTGGATGATTATACATCTTGCCTGATACGTGTTGACATCCCTCACTTTAGTGTCTTTTTAATGAAGCAAATTCAGCAATACAGCAGTCACATGCTGTGCACATGCATACATACATACGTACATACACTTACCTACATGCAACAGTAACAAAAAGACACTTAAATTATCTTTTTGTTGTCTGACGCCTCTGAATATGAACCACAAGCATTCACATTTCTCTCAGTTTGTGAACTTCTTTAACTCCAAAATGACAAACAGCTTTTTAAAGAGTCTTGTCATACCGATGTCTTAACACTGTATAAAAACCCACCTCGTGTCCGTTAGCATCAAATATCACAGTTATTTACATTTATTTACCTCTGAAACGTCTCCCCCTCTGTAGAAAAACAAATACGTTGCTGATTTAATGCCCTGATAAAAGACCCAGAAACATGTGTAGTTTAACTAAAAAACTGCTTGGATCATAAAGCAGCAGCAAAAAACTGTTGATGCGGAAGTTTGTAAGACTTTCAGTATGTTTTTGTCAATAAGTGAGCATGCACTGCTGATGTTTAAAGTATCCGATGTAAGTTTCAAGCTGCTGACGCTCTCTAAAAGCAATCATGTGGGTTTTGATTTTATATTGGGGTGGGGGGGCTGTGGATGGGTGGCGATTTGTTGAAGCGTTCCGTTTGAATATTTTGCTACACTTAGAATCTCAGGTAATTGTTGAAGGATGATTTTATTCATATGTACGTCGACCCTGTGAGTTTAGGTAGCTCTTTGAATCGACCAAATGCCTTGTTTGAGACGGTTTTTTTTACTTTGAGAAAAAAAAGGTACTATCAGTGTATCACCCCTTTCTAAAATACTTATTTTGAAGTTTTGCTTTTGCATTTCACTCCCTTTATTTACTATATATGTACTGGACCTTTTGTACAAAATGTAAACATCTTAAATTACTATCTTCCAAATCTGGCCAAAGCTGAAAGACTTGCCACTCTGAGAGATGTGCACTGATTTTTGACCATAATTACTTGTTTGACATATTTGTGTAGGGGTTTGTCTGGAGTGAGTGGTACAAAATGTGATCAGTAGGGAAATTAACCTGCGTAACAGAAGGGGTTGTTTACTTTAACCTTAAGTCAGACTCCACTGGGCCCTTCACTGTACTCTATGTATTTATCTGTGCCAATTCGCCAAACTGACGGTGCTGTGATTCTTGTGATAACAAAGCTAAAACAGCCTTAATCTCTCTTTATTTCACTCAAACAGACTCCCATTTATTGTCCTCTCACATGTCCCCCCGTGCCTGTATATTTGCCGTAGGATGCATGATGTTAGAGGCTCTCATCAGTTGCTTGGACATCTCACAACACAACAGTTCAGTGGGCGACAACTTCCTCCTTCTATTGTCAGTCCTAATATAGAACACTGGAATTACCTCTGAATCTCAGAAGCATCTGTCCATTTGTTGCTATTCTAAATGTGATGGACAGTCAGTCAGAGTAATATACATCAAATGTAGTGTTTCACAAAAGATGCTCACTGGTCAGATGACTCTCTGGAAAGGTGAAACCTGGGTGAACACACTAATTAGGAAAGACAGGGAGGTGAGAGAGCGCCTTGTGTTCGGGGCTTTTATGATGATTAACTTGATGCATCGGGGGAAAAACTGAGATGCAAGCTTCTCTAGTGGCAGTGGGAAAGGAGTCAATCGCCCTTTTTCGCGGGTTTACCCATATTTTAAATAGCTATGCATACCCACTAATTGTGGTGTAAAAGATGTATTATTAGAGCCAAACAGAAACCTGTCATATCAGCTCCACCCAAAGCTGTGAGATTTAGATTTTCAGGCGCTGTCAGCACCACTTCATGACTTGATTAAGTGTAAATATGTTTCAGAACCATTTCTTTTTATTACAGACCGGAGGCGGTTGAGGTTAACTCACTTCTGCCTCATCAGTTGGCCTCAGTGTAACCTCTTCAAGTTAGGATTTACATGCACTTTGGAAAGTGAAAATTGCTGTGAATACTGAACAAGCTATTTTCCAGATATGTATTGAGCCTAGTTCTAGACTTAGTTTACAAAGACTGAATTGATGAGTCCCAAACAAGGCTCCAACCACTGACATTGTATTGGGAGAATAAACATGTTTAGATCTACTGTAGCTTTAGTATTGAGTGATAATAATGTTTGTGCTGATGCAACATGTAAGATAACAGTAAAGAGGTAGAATCTCCCCAGTGTCCCTGTCTTTAAAGTCTTCTTTTTTATATTAGATGTTATGCAAGAATGTGAATCTTCAGTTTGACTGAGCAGCTTGCAAACCTCTGTGGATGCTCAGGAGACTCTGAGGCTATGGTGCACAACCGAAGTTATGACTCTAACATCCGCTGGTGGTCGCTAACACCTGCTAACATCTAATGGCAGTTGGTAACTTAAATTGTGCAGTAGAACTTCAAACGTACAAGGGATTTTCACCATCTTGTCCATTTTTTCTAAGACTATCCGTCCCTGTCTGTCTGCTGCCTTAAGACATTTGACTTGATCACAAACTGAGCATATTCATCTATAAACAATATAACTGGGAACACTGGGTAGTGAAATCCAACCTGTTTCTTCTACAGCAGTCAACTACAGGGATAAACCATACGTGATTAAATATTCTTTCAGGAAAGGATTGAACATGTAGTAAGTGCTATTTGATCAATAACCCTCCAATCCCTAAAGGCTTCACCAGCTGCTAGATGAAAAAAGACCCAGTGGAAAACTAAATTAAGCCGCTGATCTCAACTGGGCACACAAAATTAACTGACCATTCATTAAACCCTGACCTCCTGAATTGCTGTTGCTATACGTGTCATTTCTTTGCGTTTTGGACAGCACACACAGTTTATTATTATTTAATAATATTAATAATAATAATATTGCACTTTTAAAAACAAAGTGCTTTACAAAGAAGACAAATAAAAAAGAAAACATAAAATACAAAAAGCAAACTAATACATACTTTATTCAAACGTAATGCAAATGAAAAGGATGAAAGAAACAGTAATAACAAGCACATGTTTAGCAAGTATCTGGTTTTCTTCACATGCAAATGTTTGCAGCTTATGTCAGTGATTTAAATTAACATAGGTTGCACATGATTTTATCTAATGGAACTTACAGCGGAGGAACAACTAGAGGAGATTAACACAGTGTTACATTCCTCACATTTTTGTTTAAGTCTCTACAAACAACTGTAAAATATGAGCATATAGAGCCTCTTCCATATTGTTTGACCATGTAAAGAAATCCAAAGCTACACATCCCTGCCAAACCTGATGACATTTACTAAGCTATGATTGGACAATCCCTGTTCAGGGGCAGGATTTAGTGAATGGTTTTATAACAAAACATGGGCTGCTGAAAGTTCAGTGCACAGTGGCTTTAATCAGTCTGCCGCCTCGTCAATATTGATCCACAGAGTAGAGTCAAGCTGTCAGTCAAACTGACTGTGATTCAACACCTCTACCACTCCCCCAACCAGCCCAGCCCAACCATCGTACGACTACTAGAAAATAAAAGCTTCAGTAGCGTCTCAGCTTCAGCCTCGTGCCTCAGCCAACAGGCTTCACTGCCTTAAAGAAACAGCATGTGTTGTCTGTGTAGGACATTGATAATCTTTCACTTAATATCCTGAATCTGTACGTGTTCAGAGGATTGTAGATTGTCCTGCAGATTGTGGAATTCTGTTCTAAGTGGGATGATGTCTCCACTCACTTTTTCATTGTGGCTAAAAAGACTTTCAACATTGCCTCCGGCTGCTGAGTGGATGGGATCGCTTTTAGACACAATGGAGAGGGCTGCTGATCAACAGGGCACTTCACTGCTGTTCAGCTCGTCTGTGAATCTCTCTCACACAGCAACACACGTCTTCTCTACAGCTGCTCAAGTAGTTTTTCCTCCAGGTGTGTGTGTGTGTGAGTGTGGTAATACGATCTGTGACACTGTCTGTGAAATATGTACTCATGGGACATAAATGCAGGGTCAAAGGTCATGTGTGCCTTTTATCGCACAGACTACTCCCTCTTAAGAGTGTAAATGTGTCTACAGTTTTTTTTTATGTATATGACAATGTGCATGCAGCCAAGCCATGTAAAATATGTTTTACCTGTAAATAATGTACATACATATTTAATGAAGGATACAACATTCCTTCAAGAAAATAAATGCTGTAAGTTGAAAACGATTCTCTTATGATTTTTTATCGTGGGGAATGTATATAAATGCAATAACCCTGCATCCAGATCAGATTTTATTACCTCTGCCACGGAGGTTATGTCTTTGTTGGTTTATTTAGGCAGGATTACACAAAAACTACTGCATGGTTTACAGTGAAACTTGGTTGAAAGATGCAGTAATGGTTTGAGACACAGATGCAAGAGGAACCTAAAAAATCTTCACAATAACTAACTAAACATTGGATGGATTCACTAAACGCAGATAAAACCTCTGGCCATAAATATCATCAAAACTTATTTTATTGCAGAAACTTTCTTAAAATATTTTCAACCAAGAATAAAGCAATCTCCCATTTTGCTTGAAAATGTCACTGCCAAGGTTTGCACGGCACACTGAGTCTTAGTATTGACATATTGGAAGGATTATACACCCAAATGTGTGAATATGTTTTTGTAAGATATCATACGAACCGTTTCATGATGTTCGACATTTTTGTTGATATCTCAGAGAAAGATTTATGTTGAGAGGAATGATATTCATGAGTGAGTACAGTTTGGTGCAGATCCAAATACAAATGTGAATTAAAATGTGGTTTCGTAAGGGGAATGTTGGCTCTTGGCGAAGGTGTGTAAAAGTTCTGCAAAAGTTAAGCAAAGATTCCAAATATTTACTGTTCCGGCCTCCCATATGTGAATATTTTTTATTTTCCTTTGTATTATATATTGTAAACCAAAAAATATACTACAATGAATAATATACTGAATATTTTTGGTTTTCAAAAAACACTAATGATTTGGAAAGTATCATCTTGGTCTGTAGGAAAGTTTGATGGACATTTTCTTACATCTAATAGCCAAATAACTAACAGAGAAACTAATCAGCACATTAACTGATAATAAAAGATATTTAGCCAGAGTAGTCTTTGTTTATAAAGAAAAATCTAAGAAAACCTTTTGACAAAGTGACACTTGATTTTTTGACAGATATTCATGAACATGATCGATTGGACTTTTAAAATTGTTTACCAAGCTGTCTGCAGATTACAGCACTTAGCTCTCGATATCCTCTGTCTGACATTAGGACGAAAGAAGTTGAGGATGAAAATGATCCTGCAGATGGAAGAGGAGTTTATTGATCATTCAGGATAAACTGACAAACAGGTTGTAAGGGATGGGATGTAAACGTGGAGGGATGATTTTTCATCCAGATGCATTCCCTTTACTTCAGGGCTGCACATGCCCACTCAAAACTCATACATCTTCATTTCCTTTGCAAACTCTGATCATTAACTTGTGTTGGGCTGCGCTTGTCCCAACCACGACGGGAGACACAAGCACCGTGATGTATGACTGCCATTAATGCCTCCAAGGAGGCGAAAACTATTTGAGGATGCCAGTCACAAACAAATAAACATCCATAACAAACCCTGTCACGTCCCAGCTGTATGTGCTCCATTTGCTTCCTCCATAGAATCCTGAAGTTTCATTTGAATGTCTTCATCAGTTTCATTACACCGGTGCGGCAGTAAGTCTGTTCTTACTTGCTGATCCATCAGTCTCTGCCTTTCTCTATCAATCACCCTGTAACCATAAAAAATCTATTTGAAATTCAGCCAAGTTCCCAAGAGAATAGTAAATGTTTTCATTCTCATTAGGCTTACTGGTGAGTAAACACAAATTACTTTTCATCTTGTGCCAAAATCAGGTCAAAACTTCCCATCAGCCTCAGCTGTTTGACTTTCATGCTTAGCAGCAGAAGCTAGCATGGAACCATGATCACAACCACTAAGAAGGTGACTATGGTAAATATGAACTACTAAATATCAGTGTGTGTTAGCATTGTCCTTGTGAGAATGTCACACTGATATTAGTAATCTCATAACCTCCTAGAGGTCCTAGCATGGTTCAACTCATTCAGACAACTCTATCCACTGCTCCAGCACCGGGTCTGCACGACTACTCGATGCCTTTCAGTCTATTCGTACATGAAGGCGATGGCTTCACCTCGGGCATTCTAGTCCACAAACATGGTTCCAATTATCGCCCAGTGGCTTTCTATTCCAGCAAGCTGCCCCCTGTGGTCCAGGGAATGCCAGCTTGCTTGAGAGCTCTGGCTGTTCTGATTGAGAGATTGATTCTGAATGTCATGTTCATGTTCCTCATGTTGTCCTCCTTCACATTTTAAACACTTCCATTACACAACATATGACAGATCCAGGAAATGAAGCAGCCATTTTGTCCAGCTCTAACATCTCAATTCACAGGGCTCCACCATTAAACCCAGTCACACTAGCTGCTTCCATCTGCTGATATGGATAATGCAATGAGACCCTTAGACACAAAGGCACAGACTTGAGCACTCACTTGAGACGTGCAGCACATAAAACGTATACACAAATCATAAAACATCTCATCTAAAGCATGAAGCTCAATAATTCAGGTCAGGCACAAGTCATACACAGTTGTAAAGGAATTAGAGTGTATATAAATAATGAATTCCCTGACACTCACTGCCACACGGCCCACATCTGTAAGCTACCTACATTGGAAGTGAAGTAAATTTAAAGCTACTTGTCAATGTATATGTGTCTGATGACACTTGAAGTGATGAAATCAAAGATGCTCAGCTGTACAGAGCATTTTACTGTCTTTCAGCTCATTGTTTGGATTTTCCAGCTCGCTGCTGTTGGTCACACTCACTGTTCTCATGAGTGTTTCCAGACAGGCAGCTGTTTTTAAAAGCTCTAATAAACCACTACGCTAACATCTGCCAAGCATCAAATGACAGACAGTAACATTTAGTAACTGGTGAACATTGTGTGGTTGTTAAGCAAGTAAATAGGTAGATAATCTCCTCAGTGGAGAGTTGATTGGTAAATATTTGTCATGGAAGAAGGTAAATAAATCCATGAGATAAATAACAGTATTATGGAGACAAACTTGAAGGACTTAGATCATGGGTGGGGAACCTTTCTCCTTTCAACAGTCATTTTAATTTAAAATTTGTATTACATTCCATAAGGGCCATACTAAATCATTAAACAGACATCAGACTAACCTCTCTAGTGTGATGGCTGGAACGGCTTCTCGTTGGTGAGGGATCTGATGTCAGATAGTAGTGATGATTATTTGAGTGACTGAGTTATCCTTTGCTGGACTTATGTATGTTTCCAGCTGTAGTGACACTCCAGATGGACCCTCTCCATCCCTGCAAGCTTGTCCCCTTAAACTAGACACTCTGGCTTATCCTTTACCTCAACAGAAAGAAACTAGAATGGCACTCACTAGAATACATACCTCAGACCCGACAGTCCTCTTATGAAACCACTTTTAAATTCACTAGATCTGGATTTAAAGTTGGATCTGCACCAAATTAAACACACTCATAAATATCAGTCCTCTAAACATGATTTTCTTTATCATGATCCATGAATTTTTCTGTGACAAATCAAGGAAAATGTTGAAAAACTCTGTCTTGAATGTTAAGAAAAGTGAAAGAAAATTCCTGGATCCGCCCCCTGATCTAGATTTCTTCTGGAACATTCCACATCTGCAACACTGTAATAGCTGTGCATGAGTTTCCTTTACCCTGTACGTGATCTGACAGGCATACAGCCAGAAGGCACCACAGTGAAGGACATGTTAGTGTACCATTTTATGCAATCTGGTTTTGTTACAGAAATAAAAAAACAAGGTTTTCTTGTATTATGTTTCTTATAAATACTATTATTTAATATTTTTTCATCTGTTGTTCTGCTGTCAGATTAAATAATCTCACAGGCTGATACAGCCTATAGACTGGAGCTCCCCCCTCAGTCAGATGGATAGATGAAGAACAACTATCGGAGGTTATTCAGCTAAAAGGAGTGGCCGAGAGTAGAAGCCTGTAGAAAAAGGCAGTGAATGAACATGGAGATTCAGGAAGGTTCAGATGTCCAGATGTTTAAATAATAGAGCATACAGAAAACAGCTACTACACTTATGTAACATACAATGCATACATGTTTATGCAGGATATGGTGCAGACATGTAGAGAGCCAAACTAAACCGTCTTGAAAGAAGATGTGGTGGAAAAAGTGGAACAGTGGAAATACAACCTTTATGACACTCGAGGTTATCCCTTACATAAATTCACACTTAGAGGAAGAGAGATAAAGAAAAGGCCCTGTGAGAGACGGAGACACGTTCACAGCCCAGAAAATGATTTAATTCAAGCTCAGAGACGATTTTAATGCTGAGAAAGTAAACATCATCAAAAAATGCCCCCCCGTTTCTCAGATGTACACAATGAGCATCAGCAAGACGGCTGAACAAAGCCATGGACTATCAACCAAATGGCACGGTCTAATCCCATTGTACTCGCTCTCTTTGAATCCGGTTTTAGACATCACACACACTCCACGCTACCAGGCTTAGCCACATCAGAGGGACACACGGTCCTTCGAGAACATGGCTGGATAATTGAAAATTCTGTGTGTGGCTGTGTGTGTTTAATGTTTTAATCATTCAGAGATAGGTCACAGTGGGGTTCAGTGAGGTATCCACAGAGTTGTAATCATATGTAGACTCAACTGAAACTCAAAGGGCAACACATGCAGTTGTTCAATGTAAAGTCAAGGGTGGGAAGAGGCAGTTACTTCTTTCTCATTCTTCACTGAATAACTTCACACGCTCCAGAGCAATATGCTTTCATATGAAGACCCAGAATGTATTCACAATTCCGTGTATAGAGTGAGTCGCCCAATAAACAGAAGGTAAATATAGACAGTTTACCATTTAGTAATAAAAAGGAAAAAATGTCCATTGATCATCCATCAATTTTCTCACTTAAAATTATGGATTCACATTTTGGATTAGGAAAATTATTTGAAAAATAACATTGAATCCCAAAATAATGTTGAATCCAACTCTATAGGTCTGGTTTTGAGATAGCATTGGCCTTTATGGATTATTATTATTTGTAGCTGACATCTTCGTAGAGGCCTTTATCCTATGTTCTGTTAGTCAGTTCAGCTATGATGGCTAATTGCTTTAAATGAAAGCTTCCGATCTATTTGCTGCATTAGGAATCATAAAATGACTCACTGTCTTTGCAGAGAACTAAATGTACCTTTATAAAGCACAGATGCATACAACTGCAGATGATTTATGGAAGCAGGTTAAATGACTGCTGTATGGTTTAGCAACACATTCACTTATTCACACCGAAAGATTTACATGCTTTATTATATAAAAAATGTCCTCCTACACAGAAGTCAGTTTCTCTTAATCTCCACACAGTGCGTGTTCTTTGTTCTCACTTTGTCTTCTTCTTTGATTCTTTTCCCTTTGCGAGTTCTTTCTTCTTCCTCCAAGGCAGAAAGTTGTAGGAGACCAGAGCTGTGAGAAGGTACGTGGCCATGCCCGTGTATCCTCCCAGCACCAGACACAGCGGCTGCACCAGCACGAACAGACAGAACACGTTCATCGACGCTCGGTCGTCCAGCTCCACCCGATCATCCTGCGTTGCTTTCATCACTCCGAAAAAATATATCAGAGCAACCGCTGGGTAGAAAGCCAGCTCCACCATGATGCCAAAGATGAGGCCGCTCCCTTCACACACCGTAAAGCCTTGGGATTTAACATATGCACATGTGTTGGACAGCGGTTCGTATAAGATCCACTGCGGTAATGACTGAGGGTATTTTCAGAAACAAACTCACCTGAATCAGATTTACACTCAGTCCCAAACAGAAATCCCTCTGAAGTGTGAAGGTGGATCTAACCAGGAAAACAGACTTGGACCTTTGATCCGTCATCACCACGGTCCTGTCAAACATTATCCACCCACTGTTTCCTTATCAGGACACAGTTATTACCTTCAAAACACATCTGGTGCCTTTTAATGAGTCATTTCATATAATCTACCTAACAACACATATTTTACTGTGTGTCGTATAGTTACCACTGACAGCATTCCTTATAATAACCTGACATTTTCTGATCTTTTTTGAGTTCACCAATGTCACTTTAATAATTTAACAATTAAAGCCGGCGATAAAAAAAAAGAAAAATAAAGCCGCTATCTGTGGCCCTCACAGGACTGTAATAAAAATGATTAATCATTTCATTGGGACTAAATGACTGCCTGCATGCACCCTATGACACACTATCACACTCTGGTGGTTCAATCTTCTGGGGTATTTTGGGGTTCAGTATTTGCCCATATAGGAGTCTTTGTTTATCCTTTGGGAGGATAAACAGGTGCAGGCATTCATCAAGTATTCAGTGAGTTGTAATCCATTCATCAAGTTTAATAAATCATGCTGCAGTATACAACCTTATAATAATGGATCTTCTTTATTATTAAGTCATAAATTCATTTTTTTACTTGGGGTTTGTGTTCCGGTGATATTTGCCTTTTTTAATCATACGTACTGTCTGCAGCACTAAATTCTAGTTGCTTATTTGCTTCCTTGGGTAGGTGACCTAGAGACAGGAAGCACATGTAAGCTGGGAGCGAGGCTCTACTAAAGAAGTTGCTCACCAGCACCTCTACACTGCACTTGTTAACTCATTATATGTATCAGAATACATGCTGGAACTAAAAACTATATGGTGTTATTATGGTCCGTTACATACTGGACCAGGAGTCACTGCCTTCGGCCAAGATAGACAGGTTTTTGTGTTTAATTTCAGGTACTGCAGATGAAAACTTAAAATCTGACAATTTACAAGTTGGACTTGTAAATGAATATGAATTGACTTTTAAATACATAAACCTGAATATCAGGTAACTCAATAGTGTTAATGAGCTTTAGAACTTTTTCATTGTGTTCATTTGTTTATAAATCGTTTACATTTGATCTGGTTAGTTTTGGTTTCACATTGTAATTTAGGGAGCACGCCTAAGACTTGTGTATGACATATGTCGCACGTACTGACATCATCACCTACATGTGCTGCCTCTACATATACTTGACTGATTGGTTTGTAGACAGGCGGGCGTCTGATGTCGGTGTGTTGTCAATTCAGCTACTGTATTTGCTAACCTTTATGAATAACTAAATAGCAAAAAAGAAGTAGTTCACTTTGTTTATTTTGTTGCCACTGTAAAATCAATATGGTATTAATACCAGCAAAATGAACATCCAAACATTATTTCATTTGAGAAGAAGAGTTCAAGCAACTATTGGCAGAAATTTAATGTAGAATAATCCTCATGATGTTTTCACTAGTTCATTTCATCTAAATTGTATGACATATTTTTCTTCACCCCAGAAAAGGCCCTTTATATTTAAATACTTTATATTTACATCGAGGGGACCCTCTCTACGAAGGCCGCCATGTTTTTTACATTAGTCCAGACTGGACAAACTAAACACCTTTTGAGTTTTTATGACAACTGAAGCTACCACAGGTTCTTTCTCATGTTTGGAAGGAGAGGGTGAGGTGAGGGGTGTTCAGCTGTAACATGCAACTTCAACACTAGATATCACTAGCCGAGATAGTTGTACTCCAACTCTCTCGGCTCTGTCATTCACTTACATGGCTTTTCCTTCCACAGCTACGCAGATCACACCCAACTAATTCTCTCTTTTCCCCAATCTGAAACCCAGGTAGCAGCAGGAATCTCTGCCTGTCTGTCTGACATCTCTCAGTGGATGTCCGCACACCATCTGAAAATCAACCTCGACAGGAGCAAACTACTTTTCCTTCTAGGGTAAGGCTCTACAGCTCATCCAGAATGCAGCAGCTTGACTGGGCTTCAACCTACCTAAGTTCAGTCACATGACACTGCTCCTCCGCTCCCTTCACTGGTTACCAGTGGCTGCTCGCATCTGCTTCAAGACGCTATGTGCTGCGAACGGATCCGGCTCAGTCTACATCCAGGACATGGTCAAACCTTACACCCCAGCCTGTCCACTTTGCTCTGCATCGGCCAAATCGGCTTCCTGCTCCCTCACTGTGAGGGACAACTAGCCACTCAACAAAACTGTTTACTGTCCTGGCTCCCAAATGGTGGAACAAGCTTCCCATTGACACAGAAAGTCTACACATATTCTGCCGCAGACCAAAGACACATCTCTCCTGACTACACCTTGGTTAAGGAGATGGTGTCTAATATCCAATTCAAAAAATAAATAAATAAATGAAGTTTACTTGCTCTGATGTGTAGCACTTACATGTATTATTTGTGGTTTTGCTTTTGAAGTTAATGCTAATGATTCTTGCTGTTCTGGGTTTGTACCATGATATTTGAATGCACATATTGTAAGTCGCTTTGGATAAAAGCGTCAGCTAAATGAAATGTAATTATTAAACTAAAACGACAGTGAATTAAACATATTTAGACAGACGTTATCTGGTTCTTTGTTTCATTTAATTAAGGTCTTAAACATCGTCTCAGTGGGTTTTCAAACAATTTAATAATGTCATGTGTAAATGTGTCATCATCAAGAGTGGTGACATTGAGCAGCAGACAGCAGAGTGTTCCCTGTTTTTAAACAGTCTCTGGTGGAAACCTTGCCTGCAGGGATTTCTTAATTTATCACTGGTATAATTTTAATTTCATTTTCAACATTAGCTTTTTTTTAAAAAGAGTACCTAATCCTGAAGAAATGCTTCTTTAGCAAAAGGAAAACAGTGAAGCAGAGCCTCCAGGCAGCCTTCATGGAGGACTTTGTGATGAACTTTCACCTCAGCACCAAAAGGACTGCACCACTGAAACCTTTGTATTAACTTAGTAATGCAGCGCCCTTTCTAAACCTGCCTGTTTGTAATGGGATGTTCTCTTGTCCTGTGTTAACGCTCCAGAGCTACTTCAGAATTATTCCTTGCATTAGTGAGTTCTCCCCAAACAGTTCAGCAATATACTTTCACTTTTTGGTGTTTGTGTGCAGAGCAGAGTGAAGCTAGAAAACTGCACATTCATCCTACCTGGTTTATCTGCATTGAAACCGATGTGCATTCATGATCAACCTTTTTATGTTCATTTACACCAACATTCCAGAGTATGTTTTCCATAAAATGAAACTCAATTTACTTTATTAATATTCAGATGTGTGGCCTATAGCTAAGTTACAAAGATTTACTTAACTGATGTTCACAACTCAAAATAAAGGCTCTGTTATTCAGCTCAATATGAAACATTGCAGCAACAAAACAAATGTGCTTTTACTTTGAAGGCAAATTGCTGAATGTTGCACCTGAGACTTTGAGTCTGATATTGTGAGTTAAAATGAAATTGATATGATATGCATTCCAATTAAAGACAGTTTAAGACAAATGCAGCTGCAAGTCATGACCAAAGAAATGTATAAATAAGATGTTGCTCTAATGTAAATCCCAGTTTTTTGAATCCACTCTGCTGCAGCCTGAGGGGGAGCTGGGCTTTGAGCCAGCCGATTGTCAGGCTGCGTGGTCCACCATGAACACTGTGTGTGTGCGTGTCTGTCCGTGGCTCCTTCTCTTTGGTCAATATAAGACCAATCTCGACTGTGTCTCTGTGATGTTTGCCACCTCGGGAGCGGTTTGATTCTGGATGACATCATGGGGCCACAGAGCAGCATTACACACTGGGAGGGAACATGTGGCCCCTTTGAATTGGGGTTTATCAAACCCCTGGCTTCTCTTCAGGGTACATGGGGTGCCCAGAGAGAAACAAAAAGCCTCAGTGGCCTTTAAAACCCAGCTCGGTCACAAATTAGAACTTGGTTGTGTTTTTGCCTAAGCTGTACCAAACGTGTCTTATACTGTCAGAATAAAAAACTTTCTGAGAGTTAGGAGGTCTGCTCCATGTGGCTTTTCTTTGAGCACACTGCTGTTAGTCAGGCTTTCTGCTGCAGAGTCGTTTGTGGCGATAAACAGCTTTTTGCGCCGGAAGCTTTCAGGACATCATCTACTTTTTGAAGGATGTTTTTATTCCCAAAACTCTGTGTCCTACAATTGAAGTTATGGATTTACTGTTTTAGTTTTGGGTAAAATTACTGGAGGGAAATCTTATACGCATAAGAAGACAGAGAGTGTTTTAGAAAAAACAGTGCTTTTGTCTAATCTCATGAACTCAGACTCTTGTCTGACTCTTGTAATAAAAGAATCTTGTCAGATTGTAAACACCGTACGGTGAACAGACGTCAAAGTCCTGGCCCAGATATCCTCTGTTAGCCCCAAAATACCGGCCCTTGCCCCCAGAGGTTAATTCCTCATCAGACAACAGCCGGTGGGCTCCGAGATTGAGTTTCGTTTGGCCACATTGATAATACGATGAAAATAATCTACATTTGGTCTGTTACAAATGAGAGTAACAGGAAAGGTTCTCCACCAATCCCCAAAATACATTGGCATCATAAGTGAAATATGATTTAGTTTTGCTGGATGTTTTTCCTTAAGAAATAAGATACAACACAATTTCTTGAAGGAGAAGGAAACTGCACCCCCATCAGCTGCAGATCCTTTTGATTACCTCCACCAGCAGCTGCAATATGAAGCTTGAAAAGACATGGTGAGCTGAGAATAAATGTGAAGGAAGCTGCTTTTTAAAAGTGAATCATTGGCTTTCTGAAAACACAAATAGAGCTCCTAATTAAGTTGTTTGATTAGTATAGCCTATACAGAAAAAGGTCAAAATATTTTGATTAGATTTTATTGTGTTTATTTTTGTTAAATGTTAACAACCAGAAAAATAAAATCAGGTATTTCCAAAATCGCTGGAAGAACATCACATATATTGCCCTGTCACCTGCCTGACAGGGTATTTGTCTGTTTTTGCATAATTGCTTCCAGAAAGGCGATATTTTTGGACAGCATGACGCAAGTAAGCACAAACACAGTAATTAGTGCTTAGGAAACTGCAGGAAGCCGAGAGAAGAGGACAGAGAAAGAGGAAAAGGGACATTTGAATCCCCTATGGTGTTATTAATGTCACCGGCTGCACAAAGCATTGACCACCTCCCGGTCAATCGCAATCGGATGGCAATATCAAGTGTTTTGCAGGCCTTTATTATTGATCACTCACACAACAAGCTAAGCTAAACTAAGATGTTCAGAATTAAGACTGACAGTTTGTGCCACCAGATTTGGATAATTTTGCAGGTCTCTAAATCTCTTCCCAACAATGTTGTGATAATTAATGTTTCTGTGCTAATTATTTAGAAATTTCAACTGTTGATTGCACTTTTGTTTGTTGTAAAACTGATCTGTGATTGTGTGCTCAAATATTTCATTAACTCTGATGGATAAAATAGTGCTTGCACCAATAGGATTAGAATAACCAAAAATAACAAGGAAAAATAACAGTATCATATCCATAATAATATTTAAAGGGCAAAATATTAATACACTGCCCTTATACTTGATACTATATGTGTAAAACACTTTTTATTGCATACTTATATTTTAATACTGCAGGTACTCAAGGTAAAATAGCTCCTCTGGGTATTCTTCCTCTCCTTCCTGTAGGTTTTTTTTTTTTTTCATCCTCTGGCCCTGATCCTGCCAACCCACTCCCTGGAACATCTGCATTAACGTGCTCACCCACACTAAACAGCAAGCTCCTAAAATACATGAATCATCCTGGAAAGGACAGGGGCGTGTATGTAGATGTGTGTGTCTTTATCTCTGTGTATGGGTTGTTCAATGACATATGAGAAAATAATTTGTTTTTATATGGCCCTTCTAGTGTGTGTGTTTGAGAGAAAGATTGCGTGAGTGTGCTTGTATGTGTGTGTTCCTGATCATGAGCTGCAGGGCTGTGTGGGCAGAAGCATCCTGTGCCCGGATAAATTGATATCCAGAATCCAGATGCTAGGTGTGCGCTGCATGCCTCTGCAGCCATTTATGAACGGAGGTAAAATGGTTTATAGCTGCAAGCTCCCTGTTTGTTTGTGATGTGCATGGGAGAGTGAGAGAGAGGTAACGAGAGAGACAGGGAATATGACAGACAATGTACAGTGATACTGAAAAATGGATGTCTCTCTTTTCATATTGGAAAATGTTGCAACTGTAGTTTTACACATTAATAAAGTTATGACATGAAGTGATTTCTCTTTTAATCGAACCAGGTGTGTGCAGGATATACTTTTAATGTGTCTATAAGTGTTTATGTGCATTTCATATGTGTGTACGTTCTATTAGGTCCCTTGTGTATCCATAAAATGACAGAGTGAGAGCATATATGCACACATACATGTCTCTCTATAGTTTTGAGGACGCTCACTGACATAATGCATTCCCTAGCCATCACAACCAAATGCCTAACCCTAAACCTAACCCTAACCCTAAAACCAAGTCTTAACCCTGAAAAAGCCAAATTAACACACACACACACACTCAAACTCTGGGAATCATACTTGTCCAATAATGGAAAACCCATCACTTTCTTGGCAGGCAGCTGCACCAGTTTAGCATATTCATTACAATGGGGTTTACAGAGCAGGTCTTAGCTGCATAGAACAGGCTAATGATGGATGGTGGCCATTAAATCTATGTAACCCCCTCCCTGTAATTTACATTGATTTAAAATCAGCCTGCATGAACACATTTTAATTGGTAAGTGCGTTTCTGTTTCTTAAAATGTCATTTCACTACACAAAACCACCTGATTCCAGACAATGGGAAGAAGAAATAGTTACAGTTTTCAAATATTTACAACTTTAACTCCAACTCCATTTGGATTTAATATACATGGTAGAATGTACGATTGCAGCTAAGTGAGTAGAAATGGCTCTGGGAGTCTATTTAAACTTGTCTGCAGTTTTTTTCCACCATTACTGAGCTGAATGGGTTCTTCTGGGAGCTGTCCAGTGCTGTGGTGCTGAAATCCCCTAATTTTCTCCCAAAGTCCAGAGTAGCCCTTTCCAAACCTTTTTGGCTCGAGCCCCAGTGAAACAAAGCTGTATCCACCAGAGACATTCTCGTCACAGACTCAGAGAATAGTCCAATCAACTATTTCCAGTCAAGTAAACTTGAAGAAAAAGTTTTGCGATAGAGTAAAATCTAACAATAATCTTTGAGAAAAAAGGCCAACTACATTAAAGTTTGGTTTTATGTGTTCCAAATATGTTTTTTTTCGACTTTAATATCCTGTCAGACATCTTGAGGCAACTCAAATTCATTCTGCGATCCACTGGGAGATCCCTCTCACTCTATTGGAACCATTGCTCATCAACAATTGATCACACTGAGTTGCCACACACAAATGAATAACGTTTTTTCACATCAAAATGATCAATCGTGAGTATGAATTCTAAACTCTTCTTAATTTAAGTAATTTTTGAGTTGGGTTACAATTGTCTACTGTCATCATGATGTTATTTCTTTGTTAAGAATGATTCCACGCTACACAGAATGCGTTTTAATATTATATAGCATCTGTGCGTAAATCCACTTCCATGACACACACACACACTCAGAGAGAGAGAGAGAGAGAGAGAGAGCACAGGGGAGCAGGGTTGCCAGCACTTGAGAGTCTAAGTCCGTGCAGTGGGAGGAGAGTGGGTGGGTTTGATCGTATCTTCTCCTCACGCTCCGCTGAAGGCACTGAAGACAAAGCACAGAGCTCAGTGCTCCTCTGCATGTGATGTTCAGCTGAAGGCGCAACACTTTACATACTGACCCTGTTATTCTGATTTATTTCCATTATATTTACGCTGCATGGGCAGTTAAAGACATTTTTCCTCTACCTCTCTGCGGGTGTTCACTCCCTCAGTGCCTCCCTCCTCAGACAGCCTCAACATTTGTGAAGTGGCTGCCTCACCCGGTCGGACCAGAGACCGCCTGGTCTCTGATCTGCTCTGCGGAGGCACCGGAGACTCGACGCGCTCCGTCGGCGCCAGGTTGTGCGCCTCTCGGATCAGACCCGAGCCGCTGCGCGCTCTCGCCATGGAGATGATGGAGGGGGACGTTATCGACAAGCTGGAGGACATGGGTTCGGTGTACGACTTCGATCCCATCACCGGCAACATCCCCGCCACCAAAGTAGAAATCACCGTCTCCTGCAGGTGGGTTGTGTGAGCGCATGAGGAGCTGAGGGAGCGCACAGGGCAGTCAGCAAAGTTCTGTGCGAAGGCTGCGTGCGTGGTGGGAAAGTTGTGGCAGCGCCCCACCCTTTGTGTGGGGTGCAGTTGTTTCAGTGACAGCCTGATCTAGAATAAACTCAATTTATCGAATAAATGCAAAAAACACAACATGTAGAAGAAAAGCAGCAGATCTTTGTGCTGTGTGATTTGTCTTAATCAAGAAAGTGGTTGAATCAAATATTTCCATCAAGTCAGAAAGCTTTATGTTTATTTCTGTGCATTTCTGTGATAAGATGTGCAGATTTTTACATTGATGCATGTATGCAGGGGTTTTCTATTGATTCTTGTCAAAAATAAACGGCAAAAAAGCGTGTGTGCACTTTGAAATGTGAACTATTATTATTGGTAAACATTTTAATGGAGTCAAACTCATCTATATGGTGCCATGTACCATACAACCTAAGTGGGTTTTGTGGTGATATGCATGCTGCTGCTATTGGTGAACACACTGTAATGTAACCACTGTCTGCTTTCAGCACTTCCACAGCACTGAGAGCCTCCTCCCTTCCTCTGCTGAATTCTTTAAAAAGTGCTGCATGTTAAAGATTCAAAGGTTTACATCATATCCACAGTGGGCTGCGTCCCTGGCCTCAATCTTAGTCTCATTCTTTATTATTTTTTCTGCATTAGTTTATCCATTCAAAGAAATCTGCCTTCACCAAATCAATGTCACCCCAGAGCGAGTTCAGTGAGAACAGTCACTCCTTTTCACATTAGGGAAGGTTTTGAAGTCAGGGCTTTTCGGCTATATCACACACACACACTCAAACATTCCAGTCCTGGCATGTATAAGCATCCCATACACACACACACACACACACACACAGAAACACATTGACACACACAGAAATGCGTCTTTCTGCTCTTTGATGCTGGGTTTTAGGTTGGAGAGCCATCGAAGCAGGGTGAGTTTGAGCTATAACAAGCTGTGTGTGCATTATTGATGGGCTTTCTGACGTACAGAGAAGCTCGCTGCCACATCTCTCAGCTCAATGTTTGAAAAAAAGGGAAAGGAACCCTGGTAAGAAACGACTGTGTTTTAATTCACTGCATAAATGGAAATCGACAGTAGAGAATCAGTTTAGGTGGAGTGAGGATGATGATGTTGTTGTCAGAACCCTGCATGGTTTTGGATTTTGCGTTGTCATATTTATCTCCAGCTCGTGTGATGAGGCGATTGGGATTATATGCCTCAGTGACAATTAAACACCATTCAGGTAGATGATGAGTCCTATTCTGCGAACACCCTGCATTTATGGAAATTAGTCCTCTGACAACGTGTGTATTTTTTTTTGTGTGTGTGTGTATGTGTGTTTGTGCTGAAAAAGAGTGTACAGTTGCAGATGCCTCCAACCAGAAAGAGTTTGGAGAGATCATTGATCACAAGGGAAGGGTCGATGCTTTCCCTCCTGCATCTCTGTAGCTTGTTTGTGTGTGTGTGAGGGAAAGAGAGAGTGTGAATGAGTGAGAAAAAGAAGGAGAAAGAGAGCTGTGAGCTTGTCTTAGAAAGTATACATTTTGTGAGATTCACACTTTCAGCTAAATGCAACTGATTATAATGGGATTAGTATGTGGCAGACTCTGAACAAGCTTACTGGATAGGGGGTGTGTTTACTGTGATCCTGTTTGACAAAGGTCTGCAGCATTATGAGCTACAAGGACTTCTTAAGTGTATAAAAGGTTGCACTCATAACCCTGTACCTCAAATTCTCTTAAATACACTCAAGTTCCTGTTGTGTTTTAATAAATATTTAATACTAGGCCACTGTGCCAGTCTCTCCTCGATCAGTATAAATCAACACTAACGTGTTTCTGTCACATTCAAACACTTCTAATAGCAGTTCAAGGATTGACAAATCCTCTCAATCCATTGTACAGATGTTGTGTGAGTCAGATTCTAATTTAAGATAAAGACGCTCCCCATTGAGTCTTCTTTGCTTTTTTTCCCTCTTTGTACCCAATGCAGAGTGCACGCACCCACAAAAACCTTCAAATCACGGTGATAGCTGTTCCCTCTGGGTTAATACCCCTTATTACAGGCTACAACCCCCCCGTGCTTTTGACAACATGTTATTATCAGGAGAGGGGTGGGTGGGAGCTGGATCAGTAAAATAGGGGGGAAAATGATAGGAATTGGTTTATCTTTGAGTCAAGAAGAGTGACTGAGTGATGCGGTGGCAGGATGTAGCAACCAGTGTTTATTGAAGAATATGAAGTTATTCTGAATTTAGGATTTGTATTCTTTTCAGTGCAAAGATGGGAAGCCTCGTCGAGTTTTAGCTGCCTGACCTCAACCGTACTGTTTAATATATGAACAAGCAACAAGAACAAGTCTTTGGGATACATCTTCAACTATCTTCATATTTACCTTCACCTCTACCATGTTTGTTGTTTGGTTTGTATGTTTGGTTTGAAGGATGCAGTATTCAAGGAAGAACTCATTTAATTTTGGTGCAGATTGTATGAATATAAGGGGACTGTTGGGCCTTGGCGGTGGTATGCGTTCTACTGAGTGCTAGTTCTGTGCAGCATATTTGTTTCGTGGGAAAGCTTGGCCTTGGAGATGTGTCTGAAATAGAATATCGGTGAAACTGTTTGAAACAAGAGCAAGAAAATAATTTGTTTGTTATTTTTAGGCCAAAATTCAACCTGGGGTTTTTCTTTAACTGCTGTTTATACTCCCACTGGGCTTGTCATTCAATGGTCTTGATCTTGGGAGAGAAATGAAGAGAGGAGAGTATGACTGGCATGTGGACAGGAAAGCGGAGGTGTTAATCCTACAACAACAATCCCCCCCAGCCGTGGCATTCTGTTTCAGCGCTTTGTTCAATCCCTCCATTATCATTCAGGAGCAAGTCGAAGTCCGCTCTCCCATTTCCACCCCCAGTCAATTCAAACAATATAAAGAAGTACTTATGTGTCTAATGTGGTCACCATCTCCAGTCAGCTGCGGAGAGAGTGTCTGGCTTGTGTATTTAAGACTATGGGTCAATGGAGGAGCCCCAGCTGCTGAGAGTGATATTGATAAGCAATCACCTGGCGTTACTGGTTGCTGTGTTTGCTGTGAGCCTGCACAGCCAGTGTCAGAAATCCACAGGCTTTACCTTAACTACATTTCTACCTCAGTTTCTGTCACCAGGATTTCACTTTCATCCATGACTGCACCTCGCCCCAGTTTGTGCATTTCCTGATTTATCGTTACATTTGAGTTGCAGAGGAAAGTGTCTGGTTTCCCTTAAAAATAAATCATCTCCGAAGAAAACCAGAAGGACATTTAAAAACAGTCTCCATTGTGGTGACAGTATTTACAGAATCCCAAAACACTTTTCCAGCCATCTGGATATGAATACATTCTGTCTTCTGCATGATGAAAAAGCTGTCCAGCTGTTTACCATTTTACGACTCCTGACATGTGTCATATCTTTGTGCGACACACGAAAAATATTGAACATTATTTTCCCATGAAAACTGGAGAAAGTAAAAGTTTTGAGTTGGATACAGAGTCAAAAGCAGATATATATTTTTCATCCAGATGGTTAGAGGAGTGTTTGAGGGCTTCTGTGCACAGTTAGGAACAAGACCATTCGTCCTGGAGACTAGGAAGTGTATTGTCACTGCAGGGGACCACAGACTGTGTTCGACACGTGTCCTAAGCTAAATGCAGAATGAGGTTCAGTTTTTTGTTTTCCTGCCCTGAGTATGAGGACATGAAGGATGTTCTTTTAAGTAAGATGCCCTCCATTGATGCTGATTTCTTTTGGTTGGATGATCATGTGCTTCAGGAAGTTTTGTTTTAGCTGATACTTGCAAGGCTTAGGAAAGAGGGCAGACAAAGCTATAAAATAATTGATGGAGCACTGCAACTTCTTTTGGTGTTTTATAAACCCACAAGGTTTGGAGGTTTCTGTGTGCATGGCACAAATATAAAATAATCAATCAATTGATCAATCAATGGAGAGTAAATTCCATAATGTGTGTGGGTTTTTTATCATAAGGTGAGACCTGGGAGTGACCAGCAGAGCTCCATCCTCCGATCTTATCCAGATAGCATATGGATGTCGGTCACTTCAAGCAATTGTGTGGCACTTCTGGTCTTTTTGTGGCCCAGACAAAATGGATGTGAGCCCAAAATAGTTTGCTTTTGAAATAGCATTTTTTAAAATCTGGATGTGTGGCCCATGTGTTAAATGGTGAGATTGGCCCAAATAGCATTTTTGGCACCTTTGGTTGACATGTGGTATTGCTCCGGCTTACTATGGCCCTGATCTGGCAAACAGGGGCGAACCACCCAAGTGCCATCATTCCACGCTATATGTGTGGCAGTGTAATAGTGTGGGCCAAATCTGGGCCAAAACAATTTTGCTATGAGGTTTGCAGTCATTAGGGCATTACCAGGTCAATACATCTGACAGGTATTTGGGTATTTGAGCAATTGAGTTTTAAAATCAATAAAAACATTTATAGGGGGTCAGTGAAGAGAGGTGAGCACAAAGCACCTAATCGCACAAAGTTGACAAAGTGTTCACATGAGCGAACCAATTCAACTATGAGTGGATTGTCCTTTTCTTGACAGTTATACCTCATCTTAGAAGGTAGGAGAAGATTGATTTGTCTAATTTAAAACATATAGCAGCGATAGAAATTTGCAACCTAACAGTGGGGATGTGGGTGTTTCCACCATGCAGATATTGCATGTGTTGTTATGATTAAATTCCTCATCTAAATGTCTGGATGCTCTGCATTTGCATACAGATTTGTGCTCATGCGACTCCTGGTTGCACCATCTGATACAGGTTCCTCTCCAGATCTGGGAGAGATACGACAGCATCTCACCCAGCGTAGAAAAGCCTGAGGGAGATCCGACGCCAACACTTATCCAACGCTTATGTCCCTTTCGCTCTATCACATTACGTCTGGGTGCGAGCACTGTTTGGTGATTGGTGTATGCAGCACCACATGCTTCATCACAGCTAATTAACAATAACCAGAATATGGTGGATAAAACACGAGCTCCACTTTGCAAACCACAACATAATTATCCTGCAGATGACCCACCCAACACAGAAAGTATGATAAACCTCTCCCTGTCTCTCTACTGACAGTAATTTGTTGCACAACACAGGGGGCACACCGCCTGATATCACACATCCTTACTGACTTTACCTAGTTGGGGAAAATTAGGTGTGGAGAGAAATTGAGGCAGGAAGCGAGTGTGCACGGTGAGGGAGCAGATAAACAAAGGCAGACTGAGATGAGATACATATTAAGGTGTTTATGCTCGTCAGTGCACAGCGACTAGAGGCCATGGAAGTGAATTCATTAAGAAATGCAAATGCGAGCTTCAAGAGAAAGTCGGAATTTACAGACAGAGAGATTCAGTTTCACTATCTCCAGCAGCTCAGGTCCTGCAGGTGTGTCTCAGTCATTAATGTGATGCAACATTCGTGTGAAATGTGAGCAAAGCAGCAAACCAGAGGAAAATGAGATGTTCAATATAAACCCAGGTTGCACAGGGATAGCTCTAATGATGATTGATTTTTTTTGGCCACATGGGGGCAGCGGAAACAAGTTGTGAGCACAGCGCTGACATATCATCACTTTTTAATTTGCTACAGTGGCCTTGTTAGCAAACAGTGGCTTACACATGCAGAATTTATGCAGCAACATGGTCATTCATTTGGAGACGTGTTAGTGGGGAATGTAAATCCAACATTCACTCTCTTTCAGCTCTGCTCCAGTGAGATATTTGGCACTTTAGCTGCCAAGTGTTCCAATATTTTCACCAGTCAGTCTCTAAGTCCATCTGTTTGCTGCTGAGTGGAGCGTTCACAGTGGGTTTTACAGATTTGAACTGAAAACAGCTGCTCACTGTGGCAAGACAAAATTTTGCTACGAGAAAAACTCACTGTAAAGCTCTGTAGAGTCAAGAGGACACAAGGAGAGCTGCAAACCAGAAGGTTCTCCACCATGAATGATTTCTCTATAGTTTTTTTAATTTAAGAACACAAACATCTCAGATCTTTAGATCCTTATATATCTGGTCAGCTATAATCACACAAGCCCAATACATTCAAGAGGGATTCAAAGGGACTAACTGGAAGTAAAGTAAATCTTACCTAGACACATAAAGATGGCAGAAATAAATAGTACATAGCAGATTACACATCCGAATAACAATGGTAATGATTAAAAATGTTGTTTAATCTGAAAACATGTTTTATAGGGGACCTTAGAGAAAATAATGGGTTTACTCATGGCCTTAGAAAGATTTAAATGTAACTACATCTTCTGTCCTAATTTAATGACGGGGATATATGAATATGCTAATATGGCCCCACCCTCATAGCTCATCTGCAGTGTAGAAACTAGAGTGTGGAAACTTGACCTGCACGTGCCCATAATCGGGGAAATCATTTGGCTCGGGTCTGGTTTGGACACAGATTGTCTGTATCGAGTTCAAGTCAGTTCATTTAGTTTTTTAACATCCTCGGTTGGGTTTGGACAGAAAATTGCGCCCACCCACAATTTGACATGATTGAATTCTTAGGTTTGTGACATCACAAAAACCTTGATTCAGTTTTTTTCAGACTAGAATTTGTTTACTGCAGTGTGGAAATACTCCCCATGGTGTTGACTACTTATTTACCCCAGAATAATGTCTTTTATCATATAAAAGACACAAGGGAGACATGTCAACTTGATTTTCACTAGGGGGGGATTTAAAAGACTGACCCCTTTTGCCAAAGTGTGGCCTGGGCCTAAACACTTTGCTGAAGGCACAAAACTCAAAATAAAAAAAACCATGGATACAGTGGAATATTTTTGTGGTATATTTCAGGGATTTTCTTATCAATGAAAATGATTATAGCTGCTTTAAAGGAAGTTAAACTTCTGACTGCAAAACAACTGGGGATCACTGTTAAAACCTCATGAAAATGGGATTGGTTTAAAAACACTTCACAATAAAACACTACAACTTGTTATTCGTATAAGAAATTGGAAAAAACAAAACAATGCAAGGGTAATACTGTTAGTTTTGTAAGAGAGGTATTAGCAGTGTCATAAGTAGTGTAAACAGTTCAAACAGCACAGGACCATGCAAGTGTCTCAATCCCTGAGAGTTGATATTAATTCCACCATGGTGCAGCATGTGTTCGTGTGAAGTCATCTGCGTGTAGGTTTGGGAGCAGTCGGGCAAAAAGTAGCTCCAAGGACCACGGCACATCTGCACCACTGATGACTCTGCTTCTCTCTCGCTCTGACCTTCTCCCACACAGAGCCGGCCTCTTGGGGGCCATTACACAAGCTCTGGTGGTGGCAGCTCACCGCCTTTCTGTTTCACCTCCTCTGCCTCGTCAGTAGGTCTGTTTGGCAGAAGACCAGGAAACAGCTGTGTGGTCACTGGTGTGTGTTTATGTGTGTGTGTGTGTGTGTGTGTGTGTAGTTGGCCATGCCAATGTGGTGCATTTGTGAGACAAATAAAAAGACTTTATGTAGCTTAGAAGCAGCGCCTATTAAAAATGCATTAGTGTCGCCGTTTCTGCTTAGAATTTCAGTTTTTATCTTTCTGCCTACAAGCTCTACAGGAAACATGTTGTATGTTGGCGTGTCAGTGCGGAGCATTTACAGCATGAAGTACATTCTCCTCCTGACCTGACAGAACCAGACCATTCTCTTCTACCCTCTTACTTGCTAACATCTTGGATGAGTGCACACAGAAAACATACTTTCCAAGCACATTTATTATCTTCCACTGCTGCTTTTTGCCTGAATATAAATTCCTTTATTTTCCTTGCCTTCCGTGCACTGATAGACAGACTGTGACTAATGCTTTCTCTAAATCAATAAAGTGGACTCTGGGCATGCTGAAAAGATTAAATGTGCACATGTCAAGCCCTCACATCTACCTTTCAAAAGCAATATTTTCCTTTAAAGAATTTTTTTTCTTTGGCTACCATGATACTATGCTGATTTTTATCCGTCACTCCTCACCAACACTACATAATCCTCCACAGCCCGACAGCAGCACTGTTCAGTTGTCAGCATCTTCACACAGTGATGACTATAATAAACTCTGTCAGCTCCACTGCTGAGAACGCACCGTCTAATTCCTGTAGCCATCAGACTCTTCCATCGCTCATTCTCGAATCAAGCTGCTGTCTCATATTTCTTAAGCCCGGCGAGGCTGTGGTTGACACCCACTGAACGTAAGTGATGTTAAGTCCAGAGAAAGAAGGGCAAGTGTTAATGATGGCTCGTTGTCATGCTGGCTGCTGCGGCTGCGGCTGAGAGGCTGGAGAGGAGCTTTGATCTGTGCTCTCTGGCTGACAGGCTGAATGGCTGATTGGCAAGAGCGGAGGAGTCATGGGAAGACAAAGTCAAACTTATCAGTGAAGGACTGGGGAGGTGGAGGACGACCTGAACATGCCCTCTCTCTTTCGCTGTGTCCTCAATAGCTGAAAGGACAGTGACCAGATCAGAGGGCAAGACATTCATTTCAGTGTCATGTTTGGACAGAGGGCTGTGTGGTGCCATGAAATATAAACTTTGCTACGAAGCCAAGGTCTAAGATTGTCCAGGCAGCAAGTTCAGTTTCATCTGAGAATCATAAAAAAAAGTATTTTTTTTAACAAAGCTATATTTATTTGGAAATAACCTCCTCAAACTACTCCAGAATGAATCAATCTCCACATTCCTGAAATCTCTCCGTCTGTATGTGGAATATACAAGAACTGTTCAGCTCAACAGCTTCATACTTGTGTATGCCATTGTTAAGGGCCCAAAGAAGTTTGGACACATAAAACATTCAATATTAATCAAATTTAAATAAACAGATCGCCTTTAAGACACATTCACAGATTTAGAAAGAAAACTGCAACCAGTGACATCACAACAATCATGTCTGCACTGGGAGTTTTGTTTTTGACAACCTAAAAGGCCAAGCTTCAAAGAAGATATGCTGCTTACGAAGCCAGGTATTTTCCATTTCCTTTTTTATCACTTTAGTTTCCAGTTTTATATCAAACTTGTATCATTGCTCTTTTCAAGCCCTCTCTACACCTCAAACTGATGAAGAGAGGAGAACTTCAAAATGTGACATTGGTAACAACACACATTCTGATTGGTTAGATGTGCACATGTCGGAAGCTAAAATCTTAAAAGCCGCAATATCACTCAGTTAAATGTCAACACTGATGTGAAACTTGCTTTGACTGAAAACAGGCTCAAAAATACTAATATCCTGAAAATTAATCTAATGATTAAAATGTGTGTAGTCACCAAAGCTTTAAACTGCCCTCGGGTCATGATGATGATTAATACATGTTTGATCCTAATGTGAGAAATCCTGGGTCACCTCAGTCATTTATCCGACCGGGGTCTGACGTTGTTTTCGCAGCTCCTACATAGGCATTTAGAAACGTTAAAGTGGACTGAAAAACAAAGACTTGAGAGTTGTTTTTATTTTAATGCATAATTGGATCCATTTGACAGAACAAAGATAATGAGCCACTGCAATTACAATTTTCTTTATAAGGATGAGCAGATGAACAAGCAGACTGGAGTTCTCGTCTCTGAATTAACAGCAGCCAGCCTACTTATTGTTTGGTTTGTTGTTGTGAGGATTTCATTTTAGGTTTGTAGGTAGCGTGTATTAAAAAGACAGATGCATGTGAAATCATAAACTGTAAAGGGGACAAAATTCATTAAATCATCTAAATAGCAGTGCTCTATACTTTGTTCTGCAGTAAATCACTGTTAGTACTTTCAACATGAGTGGTATTTTGAAGTTGCAAATAAAAACCCTGTCCATTAGTGGTTTATCACTCTTTCAAGTGGTGAATATCTCTGAAGTCATCTCAAACACACACCTGCCAAACATTACTTTTCTTTTCTCAAATATGAAGCATACAGTGCACTAAAACTGTGAGCATGAAAACCTCCTGATAAACAAGACAGGTGGACGATCGGCCATTTAGCTGCGGGAGTCGTACCCATTGTGCAGCAGTGGAAGCATCTGTCCACAGCATATGTGATGCAGTAAAGGGAGCTTAATAGCTTTCAGTCAGAGCTATTGAGGAGAGTGAGTCACAGCTGTGGACATCCACCATCACCTGGCAATAAGAGCAACGGGTCTTTTCCACCGTCCCGAGGATCTCGTCCACGAGGGGTGATGCATTCTAATCGAATGCTGAGATCTAATTTGTTCTGAGCGGCTGTGAACACAGGTAATTGGAGACTTCCAGAGCAACAGCAAGAATGTTTATAGGTACCAAGACTTTCAAGATAAAGTCTTATTTTAGGGACACACAGCAGTATCAATCATTTGGCTGTTTCCAGAATAAGCAACATTTTTATTTGCACAATTGTTTTCTGCATGATGGTATTGTGAATCTGTGGTGCTTTAAATTAGAAATAATATCCGGCGTGTTTCTTTCCGTTTGACTGAGGCAATAAGCAGAAACATCAAGCTCGCTCCACCAAGGTCCCCGAGCTCTTTACCAATAAATCTATCATGTATCCAATTAAACCACATCAAAGTCGCACAATGATCATTTGAGGCATTGCTGGAGCAACTTTATTTGTGTGTGCAATTAAGTTTAAATGACAACTAATTTTTAAGACCTTTCCCTGTTGAACCGTTTCAGCCAATTTCTTGACACTTCAATGCCAGTTTTATGAACTGTGGGCCAGTCAGCATCTTGTACTGAGCGATGCATGATTGAGTTCACTCTTCACAGTGGATGTGATATCGTTTGCTTATTCCGAGCTCATGGTGCTATTTCAGCTCTGGCTCGCAGCCTCTGAGCCACAGGATGGGCTGACTGGGTGAGATGGTCCTGTGTGGTGCGGCAAAGCTGGAAATGTGTGAAAGTGTGTGGGTGAGATGACTGGATTTGATTATGGAGCTACCAACACCCTGAGGGAAAACGGATAATGGATGAGTGAAAAAATGCTGATGTGTGTGTGTGTGTGTCAGTGCACAGCTTGTTCTCTTGGCTGGCTTCATAAGGCTGTGATTGCATTTATGATGGTTGAGGACAATTATTGTTGTGGATTTGAATTCAAACAAATGACTGCAACTTTACCCGTACATATATTTTTCTGCCAATCTCAAAACAAATTATATCTTTGAAATCTCTTTTAATGTGTTTCTTTCTCACAGTAACAGTAACAGAAAGTCATTATGAACCTTTGAAGAGCCACTTGTCTTAATTTAGAGCCTCTGTGGTTTATAGTAATATTGCAGGTGTAATTGGAAAGATTGCCATAAGACTTCGTACATACATTCATAGTTCAAACGGTGGATTAACAACTGGGAAAAGCAGGCAGCTGATCAGGGGCCACCAAATACCAAGTCAGATTTACATATAAGATACATCAGAGAACAACTAATGTGTATATGGATAATAAAACAGTGTCATCACCATAGGCACCTGAGCAATGGAGGAGGAATTATGCTTTTGTCATACCCACTTTTAGTCTTTATAAAGATAAATGTATAATCATACAAAGCCTGAATCAAGTGATTAGATTTGAGCAGCATATCAATGATTCATTTCTTGTTACATCTTTTTGTCATCTGCTAAACCTAGTAAAATTAACATTTTTAGAAGATGCTCTAAGTTGGTTCAGTCCAACACATAACCGATCGTTTGCACTTTTTTGTTGTTGTCAATTACAGTCCACCAATCCTCTGTGTCTGTTTACAAAGGTGAACCGTAACATTGGTAAAGTTAAGCTAGTGTATGTTAAGTGCTTTGTCCACTGAATACAATCCAAGTTATTTAACTAAATTGGCTAAAAGTAGCTCTGCACTGATTTGTGAGTCAGTGTGAACTAACTTTGCCAGCCCGGCCACTTAATATAAGCTCTCTGATACTGCTGTACATGTTCACACTTCTCTCACACAGTGAAAACTATTCTTAACTGATAATGTTGCTGTGTGACAAGAGGACAATGACAACGCACCAGCACCAGCAGCAAGTTATTCACACCAGTAAAAGTAAACAAACTTACTCATGATCCCCACTGACTTACTTAGTAATTTATCATCATTTTTCATTTAAGGATTAGACAGGGTTGCCAATCCTTTCATGTCTCTTGCATCTCACAGATGATGAATAAAATAATATCAAACTTGATTTTTGATACAAAAATGCGATACAATGTGCTTAACAATACATTTAAAATACAGCAATATCAATGAACATAAAATATCATGAGTTGGTTTAATTCACCTCTTAATAATCAGACAGTACTTTGGATTCATATCTTAATTTAGATGCCAAAGTGTCAGATGATGAAGTGCTTGTTTGACCTTGATGATGGCTTAGTAGCCTGCAGCCTATTTCACCAATTTAGGCCACATATTTTCTTAATGTCCTGTCATCCTCCATCTAGTTATAGCCTGTTGTTATGTACTTGTTTGAGTAGCACCCCAGTCTAACTCTAGACTTAATCCAAGAGGTTGGGTGGTGTAGAAATGCGGGAAAAGTACCTTCCCCATTAAATAACTTAACTATGTTCCCATGAAGCACATAAATATAAAATATCTTTATTAACGAATAATAAGGCAGCCAATAAAAAAGAAATAACAACAAGGACAGTGATAAATGAGAGGAAGTGATTAAGGGCAAATGAAAGTTTTTTGATACATCATCTAGCTTTCATAAAACTGTGCTGCATTACCCCACATTCATCTCGCTTTCTCTTATAAACATATTACCCTCCTACTTTCCCCACTGCTTTTTTATGTTTCCTCTCCTCTCCTTTCCTCTCCTCCCTTCTCCTCCCCTCCTCATTCCTCATTATCTCCCCATCATTCACCATCCACTTGTTCCTTTCATTTCGTCAAACCAGCGATGCTTTTTCATCTAAGAGATGTGAGGATTGCCTCCACACTACAATCAATCCTTGCATAAATGTCCTTGAGGAAAACACTCAGCCTATTTTCTGCTTTTCTTAAGTGACAAATTGTCACTGCTCAATGAAAATATCATATTTTCAAAATCCAATACTGCAGTGGCGAAAAAATCTTCTCAATAATGTATTTATAATCAAAATGAACCTGGACAGGATTACAACCTGAGGATTTGTTAAAAAAAATGTTATAACCATCAATGCATAGAATAGGTGTGTATGTTTTCCAGTGACATGCAAGCTTGATCAGCGTTATTATATAAAAGTACCATGTTTGGTTGTGTAACCCCTTTACCTGCGTCACATTAAAAGAAGAATGTGTGGGTTGTATTTGCAGTGATTTCATAAAGCTCAGATACTGCATTAGGAAAGTCAGCAGTAGGGGAACTGACATGGTAATTCTGGATTACATGCATGTTTCAAGTGAGTCCCTCTATCATATTTGAGTCCACAAAACCCTTTTGGAGTTTCAGGGGTAAACAACGTTGCAGCCAAATCCAATACAATTGAAGTAAATGGGGAGCACTTCTTCAAGCGTAAAACAACAGAAGAAGAACATAAATTGCCTCCGTAACTTTAAATACCCCCATACAACCAAGTTGAATTTAAGGGGTCTGTTGGGTCTTGGTGGAGGTATGCACATTCACGTTCATCTATGTGTTTATGATGTCATACGACGTTACTCTGGACTGATATCTGTGAGTGTGTGCAATTTGATGCAGATAGAAAAACAATACAATCTTGATCTAGTGAATTTCAATGTGGTTTAATTTGTGCTCTACTGAGTCACATTCTAGTATCATAGGTGCATGAGTTAGGTTCAATCCCTTTACATGCATGACACAGACACAATATTAGAAAGTCTTCTTGGTATCATGTGATCCAGTACAACCTCAATCGTAAACATAGTGGAAATAACAAATGTCTACAATAAACTTCATAAAGGAAGAGCTGCTGTATTGACTTGCATTAGACTGCACAGGTGAACCTATGACACTGCAGTGGTTTTTTCTGTATGTGAAGAAACCGATAATGAAACTTGGTATAAACTTGCACATTTAGCTAAATGTGTTCTGTTCCATCTCAGTTGTGTCTTTTCTATTCTCACCTACTCACCGATTCTGCAGATGATGAATATCCAGTTCACTTCTTCCCCCAGTTGAGTTGTGCTGCGTTGCGTGCAAGCGAGAGGTGAAGCACAGAGCCTGGGCTCTATGAATACAGTATATTCTACACCCACAAACTGTCCTCCTTGAACTGGAGATATACGCCCTCGATGTCGACCTCTGACCCTTGATGCACACATGCATTTCATATTCTTCTCTGGATGTATATTTCCAGGGAATACTGTGTTGGAAACAGTATTCAAATGGATGGTATAATGTGGTCCTATAGTTTCTTGGCTGCAGGCACACCCGTTTCTATAAGACTCTTCCAGCAACAGCCACGGTTCCTTTAGAAGAGATGTTGTCCAAATAGGCATGTCATGTCCCAGCGATGCATAATAGATACAATACAGTGTGTATAAATACCTCAGTCAAGTTAAAAATGGATGAGCTCCCAAAGTTTTACTTATTAGCCCGGAGCAGCTTTTTAATGCTGATGTACTCTTTCCCAAGTAAAGAATCTCATCAGCGGAATTTGCATGTCTTGAAACGCCTCTTCAGAAAGAACCAGTCATCCCCAGATATTTATCATCCTTTTCTCAGCCCACACTCAGAGCTGGAGAGCTGAGGAACCTCCTGCAGGTTAGAGGGAACGAGCTAATTATTGTGGTTTGTGTCAGATCTCAAATAAATAAAGTCAGTGCGTATGCATGTGTGTCTGTATAACAGACGCTTGTTTCTTCTGTCTCCCGGTGCGAGAGGAACTCCATTACACTCTAGTCTATTTCTGATCCAATCTCTGAAGACTTTATCTCCCCCGCTCTCTCGTTCCAACTCCCTGTCTGACACACTTTTAGTTTTTTCTTCCGTTCTTCTTTTTCATACATTTGATTGTGTCTTACAACCCGGCTCTCTTGATTTCCCAAATTCCCTCGTGCACAGCGGTGGCACACACACCCAAATCCTGCCTCTGTAGATCTCAGATCTTTTCATAACCTCATTTACATAAGGGAAGTTGTGTTTCAGGAAGTTAGTTTGAAACCCCTTTAGTATTGCCTCTCCCTTTGAAATGCATTATGTAACACCTAATGCAAATATCGTGACACATTTCAAATATTTCATGTTGTATAGCAGTAGTTGTTATAAGTTGGCTCGTGTCCTCACAGGGATGTTAATACGACTCACATGTAATTGAAAATTTATTTTTTCATCATCCTGGTGAAATTTTGGAGCAGTCTTTTTTAATTTACATGTCTCTCTTTACAAAAAGCACTGACGTCAAATTATGAGACTTCTCTCCAGCAATATCTGTTTTCACAGGTTTCAATGTGAACAAAAGAGGACGGTAATTTACAGAAGGTACCATTGTCTGCAATCCTGCAAAAATACTCTCTTATAAACCATCTGCTAAGTGAAGAATCTTAACATCAGTGTAACTTTTCTTCAGCTTGTTTGAGAACATCCATGAAAGTTTTGTTGTATTGTTGTAGAGGAGCGCTTCATTTTGGGTGAGGTTTGATTCCACATGTAGGGCAGAGCCATTGTTGTCTTGGGGCTGGTGTGTGGGAAGGCATATGCTGTTGGGGTTGTTCTTGAGACGGGGTAATAAAGCAGTCACTTTGATGAGGTTTTGTTTCAGCAGACCTAGTTTTTCATACATTCAGGTTGAGCGCCTGCTTACTGCTGCTGTGTTGGTGTTTGAAGCTTCAGATAATGCAGCATTTCTGTCCTACACATCTCTTCCGTCTATACTGTACAGTAGGCTATATGAGTGTATATTTTTTGTTGACATGAGGAATAAATTGGTACTTTACCGTACATAAAAGCTGTTATTTAGAAAAATAGCTGGAGCCTTGTGGAGCACAAACAAATAAAGGTCAGTCAGTAATACAGGCCTCGAAAAACACACAGTGAGTGGGGTGACATTACCTGTAGCCATACTAGAGCAGCCCACATGGTGAATTCAGCATAATGTTCACTTCCACAGCACTTGATCATTATTGTGTATATACATTATTATTACAGACATCAGATCTATTCTTCTGCTCAGTTTCTATTCATACCTGAAATAATGTGTATATATTCTAATTCATTCCCATCATTCCCACTTTGCCTGGGAAGAAAAACTCAGCACTAAAGACTTGTGTATAAAATCAAGGCTGCAAGATGTTTCATTTTAAAATCACAAAAAGTTTTGATTCAAGGCAACTTAACATTTAGAGGAAACAGCAAAGTGGAAAATATTGGAAATTTATATTAGGTATTGATTTTACTGGGGAGCAGGGGGATAAGAATAAATATCCAAGTAAGGATAAAGGCGAAATATTAGTATCATCAGGCAGATGCAGTTGACTGAATTTACTCTGGTTACTGTTGGCCATCATTAATCCAGTTGTTTTATTATAAATATAATATAATATTTATATCCAGAAATCAAGCCTAAATATCCTGGAAATGAACATTGCCATCTTGTGATTTGGAGCCAGAGGTTATGGAGCCGTGGATTCATGCAAGGTCCCATTAATACATGTGCTTGACCAATCCCGTGTCAGTCTCAGCTGTTAATCATGACGTTTCACCCTATTTTTAGGATTCTATTTTTTTTTTGCAATTTTTTTACTGCACCTCAGGCTGATAAAAGACGTCCTCCCTTGAGATATAAAGAAAATATACTGTGTGTGATTCAAATTGAAACAATTGTTATACTCAACAGGATTAATTGTGAGTGACAGATCCAATTGTCTCTCCATTATAATTAATTAACTTCGATGTATACTTTTAGAGATAGAGTGCATGTACTGCTGGTCACAGTCAAGAACTAGATACAGTAACAGCATCATTGCTGTACAACAAGGATCACATTCTTCAGAATATCTATGAATTAAACCAGCCGTGGTCTAAAAATACATGTGTTGACTGAGTGAATGTTGGGAAATAAAAAGCAGAGGCGCAGGGATGAAAGCAATTCGAGGCTACGTTTAACATAAGAGATAATGGAGAGACCATTATGAGGGATAACACACAGCCGCCAGATAAACAGGAGGTGGAAACCACAGAGATAGAGGAGAGGCAGTGGTGGGTGACATATCTGGGCTGATTCATTTTGGAAAAACATGAACTAAATTAGGAAAGAGAGAGTACTAATCTAACTGGTTGAGTTTTTGCATGGTTGGGTGGTAATGTTTGCACATATAGTCCACACAGACTAAACACAAATCTAAAAGATGCAAATGTTAAATGTCCATTGAGAATATTGCTGTTGTTCTAATATGTGAGGTGACTAAAATTAACCAGGACACTTAAATGTTCAACCTAAGTATCATGAATTATTTCACAGATGCACATTTCGAAGGGATCAGGATCATGTTCAAATACTCTCAAAGTTTTTTGTTTTTATTATAAAAAATACTACAATTGAATATTTTCTTACTCCCCCTGAAGTGCTCACAGTTATTTGAGTTATACTTGAATAGGATTTTGTACAAGAAGCTTTGACTGTGTAATTGCTGTGAGTCTTCAATGAGATATTGACTGAGTGAATCATGTAAAGCACACAGCCTCATAAGTTTGCAGCATAACTTTGCGTCATTCAAGACAAATCTTTAACTTTTGTCTCCAGCATGGTGATAAAACATTTACCTGTTTGCTTTGCTGTCAGCCTTGACACTCACTCTTTTTGCTCTCTTCTAATTTGTTTTGATGAGACGTGCAGAGCTAGCAGGGCTGAATGTAAAAATATAAGAGAGGAAAGGTCAGGTCTCACACTTTCTTTCTTAGATTAATGTGTAATTTTTAGAAGAAGCGAGAAAAATAGCAACCTCCTCTGCAGTAGCTGTTTTATTTTTTTATAAAAGAAAGAGGAAAATCAATCTTCCATATGCTCTGTTCTGGAGAAACTTTCTGACAGTAGATCAGCTCTCACTAAAATGTAGCAGTAATTAATGAAACAGTACAAAGAGAGAATACTCGTAATAACAATGCCCACTTTAATTAACAATCATTTTTTAGGTATGAATATCAGAGATATATGACAATGTGTCCTAAAGGGCATTTTTCACATTGCCCATTGCCCACATTGTGATTTCCACATACTAAGACAAATTACCAACAACTAAATCAACTACAATAAGAAAGTGAAACCTTTGTGATCCTAAGAAAAGTTCAAGAGCGATTTCTTTTGAAAACTATGGCTCCAATGGGAGAAAACTACAAGTGCAGATACTGATGTAGATTTTGGTTTTATGTTATTCCTGAAACCCACCAAAGCTCACTTCGAGAGTCTTTTTTTGTGTTTTTAGTTGAGGTCTCTTAAGTCTTCCAACTAGTTTTCACTCTTATATTTGCTTCTGTCCCTACACATGTACTATCAAATCTCACCGTGATCCTACTTGTTCAGGGACTCACCTCTTCTGCTGAGCCGTGACATTTAGCCTGCAAATGTCAAGGGCAGATGGGATAAGGTGTTCAAAAAACATATTGAAAAAGCTGCAAATTACAAAATATAAAGCGGGCAGCATGAAACACTGTTGAGAAAGGATTTCTCCTCTCCAAATGTCAAAAGGAAGTTTTCATTTTTTGGGAACAATGTCTTTGAGGTTTGAGGTTTGTGTTTGGTTTGCAAAAACATCAGCGCAGGTGAAGGTGGTACATGTGAAGGCAAACACCTCCCCCACATTGTTAAGTTGTACAGTGCAATAGCATCTACTGTAAACTCAGAAATATGACATATTATGAAAGATAAAGATGCTACTTTGAACTGCAACTTTGAAACCGCATAGAAAAAAGAGCTACATGGCAGAATGCAGGTCGTCTGTTAAAGTAATTTTGTTATTTACTTTCCTTACTGATAAGGTCCGGACAGTTTTAACAAATGTGGAGTCTTGAGTCATGAGTCTTTATACCTACATTGACAACAGATGATTGTTTTCATAGATTTTGGCTGTACAGCAATCTACAACATTTATGATGTGCAATGTTGCCCAAGACACTTGATGACTCACATTAAAACAATAACAATGGAGCAGAAATAAATTGGGCTTTCTGTGTAATATCTTCTAATGCTTCCTTTGAGAGCATTTCTGGTGGGTTGGTGAATGGAAAGGGTTCAAAGATGTATTTGGATAAAGGCTCAGTAAATTAAACTGAACAAAGCGCCCAATCAGTAGAGATACATTCCCTGTACATTTTTGCTCATAAGCTCTACAAACCGAAAGATGCATTTGCCAACCCCATTTGCTTTGCCGGAGTTGTGGCAGCGCAATATTTCTGTTTCAGGATGACATTACTTTTAAAGTCAATGTGCAAGTCAGTGCTCTCATTTGTTAATTTAATTGTCTTGGTTTCAAACCACCAATCCCATCATTCTTTTTAATTAAGATCAAACTCTTATGAAAAACACTTTAGCCTGGAGCCTAGGAAACTTCAATCACAAGCATTTCAACAATAACAGAACATGAGCTAGTGCTGTTTGTAACTTTTACTATGCAATGAAAAATATAAGATTTCACTATTGCATGTTTTTCTTTTTTTATTGTTATTGTTATTTTGTGTCTTGTCTTGTTTTTTGAAAGCTATAAAAGAAAGAGCGAGAGAATGGAACACAGAGAAAAGATTAAAATAGATTGATTTTGATAAAACAACACGGCTGAAGATTTTTGTCAGTAGAAAATGTGGAAGAAAATGAAACAACAAAGAAACAGAAATGGGAATCAGAGTATCCAGTAGACTTTGGTGTCTCGATTGAGGGCTCTCATGTCACTGAAAAAAAACAAACACAGGAAGGGTAATAGTGTTTATTGCACGGTAGCCTCTGGCAGGTTTTATGAAAAGGTCAAGGATGCATGATTGAAGTGTAACACGCACACACATAAAATACAGGTGTGGGTTAGGAGAACATCAGATTTATAGAAAATGCATTAAAATATTGTCAAGCCCAGGAAGAGAGAAAGAAAGACAGAGTGGGAAAGTCAAGAGGAAAATACAAGAAAGTCAGTAAGCAAAGAAAATCATAATAGAAGAAATTCACGACCTACAGACAACCTCATGTATCAGTCAGACAGAACCAGAGACAGATTATAATTCACATGTGAGGTGAGCCAAGAATCTGAGAGACTGGAAACCTCTTTCTGCCTGGGTCTGTGTTAGCTGAGCAATTTTCTCATCCACAGTATTTTACATACTGTCTTGTAAAATGGTATAATGGTATATAAACCCATGTACAAATTATCATATAATACTGCTTTATAAATAAAAACTGCACCACATAGAATAACTTACAGGTAATATTTCATTCGATATTTACTGAAAAGATTAATGAGTCTTATGGTTAAGCTTATTGTTTCCTCTTCAGCATGTCATTCTTTTCATTTATGTGCACGTTTCAAGACTGACAAAGACTGCGGGGGCAAAGTTGGACAGATCGGAGGAAGAGCACATGGTGTGAAAGAAATTGCTGAAATGACCTTTTTGGTTGTCTTCCACTTCACATTACACAACCCTACAATTTTCTAGCCCCAGCCCATCATGGAAATCAATACTGCAGCCATAAATCAAACTCTCAGAGGATTCCTCCAAAAGTGAGCTGTAATAGGTCACCTACTGAAATAACTGGCAGAATTGAGATTAAATCTTACAAATAAGTTTCTCCTTCAGTTGTTTTTTGCTGTGGTATAAAAAGTGTGAGGTTGAACATGCCCTCACTAAGCGCAGGTGGTGGGGGTGGTAGGTGTTTGGAGGGTAGAGAGAGACAGATTCAGTAAACACACAGACATGCTTGTAATCAGGCTGCCATTGTTTGAGAGATCTACAATTTTCTGCACTGATATGTCTCCTATAGCCAACTGAGGAACTAAGTGGGACTATTGATTTAAACAGCTGTATCATCACTGAAAGGTTGTCATCCTAGTACTGTATTCTGGCTTGCCTTTTCCCTTTACTGGATTTTGTAAAGGTTAAGAGTATCAAATTGTGTAGAAACGAATAGGTATGACAATGTTTGTATTCGATAAAAACTCTTCAGTAAGTTTTGCTGCACTTGTTAAGGTGAATCAACCAAAATGTTCTTATTAGTATCTTGGGTTTTGTTTCACATCAATAAAGTCTTGCACCAACTGTGTAAGAAGTATGAAGCACAGAGGAACAACCATCTTGGATGCCTTTAAGAAAAACACAAAGAATGAGTGCAGTTTCTTTGGTACTTTATACCATATAAAGTCTCTGAAAACCCATAAATCACATCCTAGCTAAGCAGACTACTGTGAGGGCGTGTAGCTATTGTGCATGATGGACATCTTTCCTACCTCCATCAAAAACTTTGTTTGGTTTGTGTTTTATTTTGAAAATTCACTGCATGTGTCTTACGTTGATTACTTCCTGTGTCTTTGTGATCACATGTTTGCACCTGTGTCTGGTTACCTGCTCCCCCTGCCTGTTCACTTCCCATGTACTCCCTTGTTTTTCCCTGAGGCTTTTTGACTTTGGATTTCACCTGCGTACCTGTCCGCCAGCCAAAGCATCTGTAAGCCTGTTTATTCTCATCAAAACATCTCACCTGATGTGTGCTTGTGTTTGAAATCCTTAACCTATAACATTTGAACCGTGGACCCAGCAGGTAGTTTGTTTGAAGATGGACACTATGATTTGGTTTATATCCCTTTTTTGTGCTGTTTTCATGTCTCCATAAATGTATGCTGTTCTGCGTTTGGCATTAAGTGCCTTATGAATTAATAGACCCACTGGTTTTCCAGCCAGGCTCCTAGTGTGCTGCGTCCCAGTGGGCGAGCCTCCATCATGCTAGCCTTTAGCATGCTAGTCACCAATGTAGGCCTGATCCTGAGCACTTTCCTTGGGAGATTTCTAGGGATCGGATTGCCTTGAAAAAGGTTTGGGTCTTAGAGACGTTTATTTCCCCCAAACTGCCCAGCGACCCAGAGCCTCCACTACCCAGCCCCACGATCGAATCCTGGTCCTAACCCCCACTAGGACTTTCATTTGGTCGTCCACCTCAATCTGCTTTCGTCTGCAGATACCAGGCTGGAGTCATTGCTATATTTAAGCCTTTTTTCTTTCTTTCTTTGAATAGTCTTCTTACTTTAACCTAAACTATTATATTTCCTTAAAACAAAATATCCCTCAAACTAAGCAGTCAGTGACAGTAAGCTGACTTCAGAACAAAACTATACACCACTATAGACTGATGCTCCTTGTGTAAAGACATGGTTTTCCCTCCTCTTGTGCTGAATGTAGGATTGCATTTAGGTTACATTTCCATCTACTTGTGACTTATTTTGTTTAGAGCAATTTGCGAGGTGTCATTTGAGCCTCTTAAAGAGAGAGAGGGGGCTCCACAGTCACTTCAGAGAGTCAAGCTTCGCATGTTTCATGTGAATCTGCAATCAGTGGGAGGAAAGAAAAATGTAATGTGACAAAAACATGCCTACAGGGTAACTACAACCTATATAGTGACACAAGCTTAAACCAGAATTCTGTAAATAAAACAAAATAACAGTCTACAAAAGAATCTTAACTGCTCTGGTCAGTTTCTAATGTAATAATTATAATTATCAGTATGAAGGCCAGAAGTTGAGCTGTGTAAGTTAAGATTGTGATTAAACCATGCAACATATGTGCACTAAAGTCAAAATGAATTAATTGAGTTTAAAAGTGCTCCTCAGGCCTCTATGATAGTGATTTTCATCATGTGTAACAATTGTTTCTCTCTTTATTTTCCAGAAATCTGCTGGATAAAGACACATTTTCCAAGTCAGATCCATGTGAGTATGTTGTAAAGGCTGCATGTGTCATATCTTTACTGATGCTGAACTGTTTTTTTTTTGTTGATTGTGGTTTTTTGTTTTTTTGGCCATGTTGCGCTGCGATTTGGGATATTT
This sequence comes from Paralichthys olivaceus, assembly GCF_024713975.1. Classification (NCBI taxonomy): domain Eukaryota; kingdom Metazoa; phylum Chordata; class Actinopteri; order Pleuronectiformes; family Paralichthyidae; genus Paralichthys; species Paralichthys olivaceus. Next base: position 14,316,807 of record NC_091094.1, read on the forward strand.
ATGTTTTGCTCAGAGGGCTGTGCATGTTTGTTCACTGTACTGAGGCTCTTACACTGATTTCCCATTTGCAATCTTCCTGCTTTTCTCTGATCTTGCTCGCTCACTATCCTCTCATTTTCTGCTTTTCTGGCTACTTATTCTCTTTTTTGCAATACTTCAGCTCTGTGTTTTCCATATTTTTTCACAGTATGCGTGCTCTATACTCAAGGTGTGGAAACCAAACAGTGGAGAGAGGTGAGTGCCCCCTGCACGCACGCACACACAAACACACACACACACAAACACACACAGCTACTACAAGCACATGGTGAGCACAGCAAGAACTTAATTGGATGCCCTTTTATCTTTTTTATATGCGGTTGCAACTGTGTGTGTATGGCTGAGCCTCTAGTCAAGGCAATGTTTCACTGCAAATATGCAGTTGTTGGCTTTAACATTTCATTAAAGCTGTTCAACTATCAGTTGTCTGAAATTGCCAGGAAATATTCACTAATTAGAGACTTCAACCAACAAAGAAAACCCCCCGACAGTGTAATGATCAATATGTTGGCTTTTTGAAGACTAAACGGAACACAGGGGAGGCATTCAACCAGCTCTTACTGTGCCTTGTTTGGTTTAATCCATGAAGTCTAATACTGTCTATGCTCTTTGTTATCTGACCATTCTATCTGTTCATCCTTTAGATTTTTCTGCAGGTAAAATAACCATGAAATGATAGGCACTAAGAAATGTACTATTATAGAGGAAATCTGTACCTTTTCTTTACATTAATGTCATCGCCAACTGTGAGACTGTCGTTGAAACAACTTAAAGGGGTTTAAAGTTTTAAACATGTTAACATTTCCCTCTTTTGCTTTTTTATATGACAGGAGACATATTTTGAGCGAAATAGGTATTCAACCTCATGGCTCAGTCTCTCCACTTAAGGGAATGTTCACATATATGCAAATGCAGGTGAATAATGGCGGTCAAAGTTCACCGAAGCTGAACTTCATGCAGAGATGATTTGTGTCACCACAGGAAGGGAATGTATTATTCGCCTCCTTGCTCTCACAGATTGGACGTGAACAACAGGGTAGCATCTTGCTAGGGGTGGGTCCATCTTAGCATATTTATAGCTCTGAAATGAGGAGGAAGGTGTAGTTACATTTAAGCCAACGTTTCCAGGACAAACCTTTTGAATATGTAATTTTGAATTATAATGAACAAAAAGTTGTCAAACATGGTGCATGGCTCATACTGAAAACCTTTACTCAACCTTCACTTTCCACATCTAATTTGGTTATAAAGCCGGTCTAGGCGATAAGTAGATGCTGTGAAAGCATCAAAGCGGTCAATGAAACAGAAAGAAATGTCAACAGCTGATATTCAGAGACAGTGCTTTTTAAACGAGCCATCATAGAATTGCCCTTCAGGGACAAATGAAGTTGTTTGGAATTGAATTGAATCAGCATTTGTTTGATGTGACAGTCACCACCCTCTTTTGGTTTGTGTTGTGTATATTTTATTTGATTTTAGTGTCCATGTGGGTGATTGTGTGTGTGTGTGAATACTTTGAACACACACACACACACACACACACACACAGTCACACAAACATTTGAAACATCAAACAAGATACAACACAAACTAGAAAATATCACACATTTACATATGCATGAGTATATGCAGCTTTCCATAACAGAATGTAGACATATCTGGTGTCAGCCCCTATGCTTGCTGCAAAATATCAGTGCATGACAGTCGCCACATGTTTTTTCTTTAAGACCTGGTTCACTTTGAATGTGTAGTTGATCTTAACTTAATGTAAATCATTATATAGTCAGATGACCCTCGTCTGTTACTTGTGTCATCATTATAACAAAACAGATGGCTATGTGGGCTTTCATTAAAACTTATCCGAGGAACCACGGGGACCCTGTTGTTCTTGTGTTTGTGAGAAACTGTGCATATGTGTATGTGCTTCATGCATAGGCGTATGCTTATGTAAAGATTTGCCATCATATATTATGACACCCACATGGTGGTAAGCCAGGCTGTTAACTAAATCAGCATAATGAGTGTTTCACGCTTATTTTAAAGCCAAATTTCACTTAGCTCCACCATATTGACAGATTTCCTTCAACAAATCATTTAAACCATTCGTCTCCTTCAGGAGAACCGTCATATTGTTACAGAGGAATCAATATTGATGTGGCTCCAGGTGAAAGTGTGGGAGCAGGCCATGCAACGCCAAGTAGGTGACTCACCAGGGACCTTGAGGTTTCAAGCAATTTCTTGACAGGAGCACTTAACACTGCGATCAAGCTAAAGTCACATTTAATGCTGATTTCCACTTCCTGCCCTATTTGTTCTTGAAGCCATTTTTTCTGTCATGTATATATGTAGTTTGTGTTTTGTTTGTCTGAAGATCAGGGGAATCTTAAGGATTTTTGACTAACAAGTGTGCTCTTCTTTTCCTTGTTGTGTATACACTCAGTGCTTTTTTTCTTGACTTGGTTTGAATATACTTTTATTTTATGCTTCTGTTGCTTGGAGTTTTTTTTTCTTTTTTCCATAGGCTTGGATTTTCTGGCAAATTGCAGGAAGTCTAGGTAGCATTAAACAACACAAGAAGAAGAATTAGTGACATGTTTTACCTGTCTCTCCAGAAACCGAATTACCCAGACTCACAAGATCGCCGGCAACATGTATCACAGACATTAAACCTTGGTTACGGACCCTGATCCAGACTTTCCTGTGTCAGTCATACACAGAGCAGTGTATCAGTAAATCATAATGTGAGGGATTATTATGGCCTCACAGCCCAATGCTGATCCTGGGGGCTTAAAAATACCCTCATTAGTTTCACCTCCATCTTTAATTGCAGCACAAACTGTAGCTCAAAGCCATAGTTAAAAGTAAACATTTGGAAAACTGCAGCTTGAGTATTGAACTACTGTTGTTACGAGGAGAGAAATGGTGAAAAGCTGTGATAAGATATATGATGCTTTAGAGAACAAGAGAGAGAGAGGGTGGATAGTGCCAATTTACAGTGGGTCTAGGGAAATGTGACATGGTTGACCTTTCCCCTCTTTCTTCCAATTTGCTTTTGACTTCATGCTGGGCTTGCTCTCTCTATCGCTCTCTCGCTCGCTCTGTTTCTATGCATCATATATGATATGTACACAATCACAACTCTGACTCAAATCTCAACCAAACTTTGGGAATTATTTTCCCATGAAGCCACACAACTTGTGTGAGTAAGATAGAAATGGTTTCTAGTTGGTTGTGCGGCTTTCTCTCCTCCATCGACAGCTACAGTAGCTGTAATGCTCTATCTGTCCTGGGGGATTTCCAGTATTCATGTATGTTTCGCTTTCTTTTTCTTTGTGGTTTTTTTTTTTCAAATGCGCCCCAGTGCTTTTTCAATGAAAAAGAGCTCACTCCCAATTCACAGATCCATCATATACCTCTCTGTGGGAACACTAGACTCCACCAAGCTCATTATATCTGCACTATGTCACCGTCTACTGAACATGGTGCAAGGAGGATAACAATCCATGTTAACCAGAGAACTATACAGGACACTCAGATGACACAAATCCCCAGCTCTGGTTCACTGATTCTCCAGGGAAGAAGATAATTAAATTCTTTGTCAGGTTTGGAACAAAACCCCCACAAAGATAATGAAGGATTTGACTTGTGTGTTGTCATCACTCTCCTGGGCTCCAGCTTTTATTTAACACCATGCACTAACTCAGAGTGTGTGTGTAAGTGATTTATTCTGTGTCTGTGGTTTAAGGACATGTTCACATTTCAGTATTAGACATTACAGGTCTCTATTGTATCTGTTATAAGCCTGAAGGGTTCAGTTTTTCCAGTGTGTATGCAGTGCTCTGTTTGTGTTCGTGTGTGTGTACATGTTGAGGGTGCAGGTCAGAGACTTCGTGCCAGCTTCTCATTAGCCAGCTCCAGCATCCCAGCATCCCAGCAATATCTAATGAACTCTGCGGCACAATATCGCCTCTTCCACTCAGCAGGGAAATCACATTATGGAGCTCATCGTTGGCTTCACCCGTGTCTTTACTGCCATAGGCTCACAGCTTCATCAACACCTCAGGCTCCTCTCGAAAGCTCGGGTGGATGGCACACACGCTAAACACCAGTGTCTTTTTCAACTGGCTGGTGCTAAATTAAAGAATTAAATTTAGATTTTGAGTAAGAGAGGTCACATACAAAATGTACAGTTCATAGAGGTGTTCATCATAATGTAACAGTATTAAATAGCTCTAACAATGTTTTATATGTATTGTTTTTTCTGCACGGATTGAAAAGGCGGGATTTGCTCACACATCCACCTACAGTATCTGCCATTATGGAAAAACAAGATCGACGACGACTTGATATTGACTTCTGTGACATTGATTGAAATTGTAGTTATGGGTATATTTCTAAAAAAAATGAAGCATATTTGTGTATGATGATGATTTGACACTTTAGACATCTTTGTTATCGAGGCACAAGACAACCTGTGATGTTTGAGAGCCACTTATTGCTGCAATCCAGAGTTTGCTCTTTATAGTTAAACTTAGTATAGAGTGTAGTTTATCAGTATATTATCCTTATCTACCTCACTGTGATTCATGTTTCTGTGTTACACCAGCCCACAATCTTTCCCTGATATAAATTAAACCTAATGCTGTCTGTGTCTAAACTGAGCCATATAAATTTCAATAATGTTGCTGTCACAAGTAATGACTGGGAAGTTGAGAACCTTTTTATCCCTTCAGATCATTGGAAGACATGGGAATAACAAATCAACCCATACTTCCTAAGCTGCATTTCAAATGTTGATGTTCTATATTTATTCAGCACCTACTGTCATCTGAAGCCATTCTTTATGCTTGTGTAAAACCAGTGCTAAATAACTTCCCTGTATAATAAAAAAATATAGGTTTAAAATCATCTCTATTGATTTAGATGGAGTATTTGAATAAACATAATAATTTATGTATATACTTTATCACACACTTTAAACTCTTGATCAGCTTTTCATACAGTATATGCATGTGTTGCTGCTGCTGGGTCTCTGCCAGCATTTTCTCTGGCACATTTCCTGGCATTTGGCACTTTGGGAGTTAGAATCCCACTAATTAGGAGGCCTTAATCACTGCCTTTCTCTTCCTCTCCCTTCCCACTCTTTTCCCACTCCCACTCCCCCGCCTCCCTGCTGTACACCCCCCTTTCTGTCCCAACCCACCACGCCAGATTTGCCCTCTTTTTTTCACTTCCACTGATCTACAGTATATACCTCCTAAGCCATTTTCCTCAATGCTCTTTTCTCTCTCTCCGAGTCCACCCATGTTGTTTCTTTGAACACATTGTTCTCATCATGTCTCTCATCTCTCTGTGAGGTTGATAAGTGCGTTATCCTGCTGTAATTAATGTGGGATGGCAGCGAGGATCAAGGAGAAATCACACCCATGGTTTTCTTTGCACAGCAGCGTTTGAATGCTAATCAAACCTCTGTAAATGTATGTGATAATAAGAGAGAGAATGAAAAAGAGAAAAAAAACAGACAGCTACTCACTGCATGTATTTATCTGTTTTAACTGTTTTGTTATCTTGCTTTTGCTTCCATCATTCCTCTCTCCTCCATCTCATTTTCTCCATCCTTCTACAGTTTGGCAGAACGGAGGTGATCGACAACACCCTAAATCCAGAGTTTGTCAGAAAGTACATCTTGGACTACTTTTTCGAGGAGAAGCAGAACCTTCGCTTTGACTTGTGAGTTGATTTTCTTTGACGTCAGATCATCATAGTATTTCTCTCCTGCCCTCAGCCCTTCTTCACTGTGATGTAGTTTCCCCCCGCTCTTGTCTGTGCTGATTGTCAGCTCCACTGCTACAGTTAGCATGTGCTGCGTTCTATTGCATTATTACACAGTTCAACTATAGACTGTATTCTAATACAAGTAAAAAAAAACAAGGTTGGCATCTTCAGGAAAACCTCTGTTTTGTTTTTTGTCTTGCCAGCAATAGCAGTTATGCGCACTGTGTATGAATGTAGCACATACAAACACCATAGCAACAGGATCACTCAGAAATTCTGACCTTCCAGTTCGAATAGAATACTTCTTGACAAGCCCTTCTTATAAAGTAATTTGAAAAAGCTTAAAAGCTGTAAAATAGTTGAGACACACAAACACAAACTGTTACATTTAAAACCAAGCATCTCTAAGAAAACACAGAAAACTATGTCTGGAAATTAATTTGGCTTTGCACCAAATTGCACACACTCATAAATATCAGTTTCCTAATGCCTGATTTAAGAAAAAAAAAAAAAGATACCACCAAAGAAAACAAGCCCTATCTTGGAAGGGGGGGAAAAATCCTAGATCTGCCCCCAGATCTTTTCTTTCCTGACTCACACCACATTCCTTCACCATGTTTGGTGGTAATCTGTCCAGGAGTTTTTGCACAATCCAGCTTACTAACAGTAAAACAAAACAAGGAACACATAACCTCCTTGGCAGAAGTAAGAAATTAGCATTCAAATGTTTCAGCACCAAGGACAGCACTCCATGTGCATCAACTGATGAACGGCTCAGCTGGATCTGCACCAGTGCTGATGCACAGCCGTGCTCACTGTCTGCACTGTTGCTTCTTCCCCAATGCTACTCAACACATGGAGAGTGTGCTTATGTTTATTTCTTAGAAAAATCAAAGACTTTTCCCTCCAAAATAATGTGATTTTCATAGTCATTTGACAGATCCCTAGTTTTAAACAAACTTATTTTCCTGTCTCTCAGTGCTGATTTCTCAGTCCAAATGAATCTCTGTCTGACATACTTTTCAAAATATGTCAACATCATCATCTTTTCTATATTGCATTGACCAACTTAAATTGTTAATGCTATGAATATTTTCTTCAGCTCTGTCATGGATGCAGTTGATTCCCTTTGACTTTACACAAACAAACATGGCCTCAAACCACTTTCAGCAGATTGACTCTTAGTGCCTATAACCTCCATAACTGCACCATCAACTAATTTGAAGATACTAAGATCTTGTCTCTTTTTTTTCTATCTTAGCTCATTGAAAAAACATTAAATTTGAAATCTGAAATCTGTCTTAACTCTCACAGGATCCTTTTTTATACTGTAATATAAATTTTGCTATTGCAATTATGTCCTTAATTATTGCATATTTTCTTTCATTAAATTTTCAGTTTGTCCTCTGTTCTTTTTCCTCCCAGTTCCTACTCTGCTACTTTTCCCTGTCCTAGATGTTAGAGTTATAGTCATGAAATTTAAAAACAAACAAAAGCCTCTGAAAAGACAGTGTATTGTACTGAGAGTATTTCCTTTCTGCTCCCGCTGATGACAAATCACCAGGTTTTGTTTTTAATCTCTCATTAAAGAGCGCAACAATCACTTAGATAAAAAGCTCCCGTGACTGTTTTTGAAGTATGTCTTTGCTGCTTTCCTTTTGTTTCCTCTCAGGTATGACATGGACTCCAAAAGTCCAGACCTGTCCAAACACGTGAGTACACACGGTTATTTCAACCCTAAACCACAGATAAATGGAGGCCAGTCTGGAGTCAGATCTGAATTACTGGATAATAATTTTAAAAAACTCCAACATGATTTGAGATTGGCCAAACCCTTTTATCAGTTGTCTTATGTTTGATTCTGTATGTTGTAACTGTGTGTTGCCTGCTGCATGATTTTACCCTGATGAAATAAAGTAAACCCTTCTATTGCCTGATCACAGAAGTGTCCAAATACTGTTTGTTTTCATTTTAGACTTAGACTCATCTATGTTGTAGTTCATATAAATGAAATAAAAAAATTTGATAAGTTTAATTATCTTATATAGTCTCATTTTTTGTTTGTCGTAGTAGTGGCACTGCATTAAGGCATTGTGCAATAAGTTGCTGTACAATCAACCATGTAGAAACATACAATGCTTTTAACCATTTGTTTCCATTTCATGCCGTATTAGATTTTATTGTTTCACTAGCTAGTTTTTTCCTCAAGGCTGGAAACTATGGTGACCAAAAGCATTGACAGAAGAAAATAATCCGCTCTGGTGATTATTTGATGTACATGTATTTGGATGAACTGGGTTTGCATTTTTTCATCAATTCTGTGCTTAGGGTTCGCTTTCCGGCAAAGCATGTGTTGTCTCGCCACTCTCATGTTATGAACTTAGGAGTGTTACAAGTGCTTTTCAGAGGTTTTCAGTATGGTGTTGTGTTTTTGGTATATGATGTGCTCTGTTGTTGTTATTGTTGTTGCTGCTGCTGCCCAACCTTTCTGGAAGCCTGCAGAACTCAACGTAGGTCCCAGCATCTCTCTCACTTATGACACTGCATGGCTGCTGTCTCACGTTAATGATCCTTCTCTCAGGAGGAAGGATGATGTCACTGATCAGAAATAAACAACTGAGACAGGCCGAGCTTTCTGTGCAGCTCTTCTATCATTACAGTCTCAGAGGAGTCCACAACGGCCGCAGTAAAAAAGAAAACTGGATCTGCACCAAAATGTAACGGATGCTTCCTTGGGTCACGCCCTAGCCGTTCATAAAATTTCATGGAAATTGGTTCATCCGTTTTTGAGTAATCTGGCTGAAAGTCTGACAGAAGGACAAACAATCAGCAATGAAAACATAACGTCCTTGGTGTAGGTAAAGAGATTTGGTCTGTCTTTAGTTTTGTCACATGCCCTTGTGCCATGATGAAAATGGTGAGATTTTCTTGGCTCCTGTGTGTAACATGGAGTGGAATTAGTAGATATCACACATCAGAGACTCACTGAAACGAAAGACACAAAAGCCCCACGTTGAATTATTTAGTGCCTGCTGCCTGCCAAACGCTACTTTTGGTTTGGATTGTCCCACATCCCGGCTGTGAATAGTTCAAAAAGGACTATATCAACACCAAACCTGATTTTTTCATCAGTTCTGGGTGATACAGAGAGATGGTCCAAGTATATTTTATAGATGAAACCGACTTTCTTTAAAATGTGTTTACATTCATGTCCCAAAGGTTATGAATCATTTTTTGTCATTGGTAATGGTTCTTTAAATCCCTCCATCTTATCACGTTTCTGTTTTCCACCTCAATCCAAACATTTGACTTTAGTTCAACAAAATTGAGCAGATCACATTCATTATGTTTTTAAAGAGAAGAAGGAGAAAAAGTGAGAAGGGCATGAATGCTGTCTAGATGTCAAGTCTTTGTTTCAGATGCAGCATGCAAGCGTTATAGAAACGGTGTCTTGTGACACCACTACAATCCTCATCTTTTTCATCGAAGATGTTGCAACAGAAACCAAGTTTTCTTTTGTCTTCATTTGTGGATGCACAGACTCAATTTATGGAGCATGAGACAACAAATGTCTTTTGAAGAAACAAATACTTGTAGTTATCTATTGCACAGTTCCTAGTGATGGTAGAGTGACAGGAATATTCGTGAGTTCTGTTTTCAAGCTTGACAATAGTCTAACATTGAATTGTTGTCTTTCTACTCTACATTTGCCGTCCTTCTTTCCATCCCTCCTTCTTTCATTCCAGGACTTTTTGGGTCAGCTGTTCTGTACTCTTGGGGAGATTGTTGGATCACCAGTCAGTCGACTGGAGAAACCACTGGGGTAAGTCAGAGCCTCAGCTAATTTCTGCGCTGTCTAAATACCTCTGACTCCAAATGTGATTGAGGAACACCATACTGTGCAAAGAGCTGAGAAGGGAGAAAATTGCTTTGGAACCAAATAAAATGACCATTTCCAGGTATACTTCATTTGTTCTGTTACTTTTATGGAAATGGTCTGAAGTAGGTGTTCATTTGTTTGTTAGAGGATGAAAGAGAGGACACAACACAGAAACTAATTTCAGGGAACAGAGAGTGTGAGTGTTGAGGAGGAAAAAGAGGAACGGGTGATTTAGAAAATGAAAAGGAGAAAATTCATTGATCAGACAAAGGACGAGCGGGAGACAACTCCTCCTGTTTTCTATTATTGTCCTTGAAGAAAAGGGTAAAGTGCCGAGTAAAATTATCCAAATTACTGCTCGTCTCCAAGGCTTGTGCTCTCACATGGGCTGAGAAAAATGTCCTGTTAATGTATTGTTATACATCTTTCATCCGTCATCATCATCATTAGTCTGCTGGGCTCTTAGAGATTTCAGATGAAAACTTTTTAATGTTGCATTCAGTGAGATTTACTCTTTCGCAGGTCTTAATGTATTTGAGTGGAGAGATGTTTAACTTACTGAACTGACTTTTTCACTGATTTACTCTATGATCTGTTGATGCACTCATCCGTTTAATTTCATATTACAAAGTAAAAAAGTCCTAAATATGTTAAAATAATACATTTAGGTGTTATTAATTATATTAACATTTATTTAATGCTACTTATATGTTTTGCATGCAATATTGATTTCATTCATTGTGGTCTTTAAGGTCTTAAAGTAGCAGAACTAGCAGAAACCCTGTGATAAGTGTTTCAGGTGTAATACTGCTAGTACCTAAGTGCATGGAGAAGATGATTTTACACCTAAAATACCGATTTTTTTCTATTCACCTTATGTAACTGTGGAGCCCAAAAAGGGGCTCATGGGTAACTACAGGACATCGAAGGCTTGCAGATGTTATATGAACCCTGTCATGCATCTCGAAAACCTCAACTACACCACGTGTGTGTGCAGCTCTGTGTGAAAACCAGCTTATCATATGCTATGAAAAACATTATTTTCATTTGTCTGACAGTGACTTAAGAAGTCGAACGTTCTCAGTACTTCAGTTTTTGAGAACATGTCTGAAACACTGATATTAGTGGTTGGTAAAACATTTTGCAGTGTGATTGTATCAGTGTGTTCTAATAAGAGAAAACACTCTGATAGTTGTTGAGTTACAACATGTTTCCTCTTCTCAGCTTTTCCTCAGTATTTACTATTTGCTGACAGCACTCATATGACCTTTGAGTTGACAGACACCTGCATCACATCTATTTTTGGTAATTAGTTTATTTGCTCCTTAGACATCAAGACATCATAAATGAACGTGAATTTGTCTGTTCATGTTATAACAGTTTACTAAAGACGTATCTCTCCAGAGCACATCCCTGATAAAAAACATTTCTATAATGTCTCTTTGGATGTTTTCACCATGATGTGCATTCCATTGATGGTTCTTACTCGAGAGACTTTAGAAGTGCATATGTAAATGCACTCTCAACCTCTATATGGAGACTATAGACCTTGATAAGGTACTTAGAGGTTTAATATCAAATCATGCATGTCTGAGCTTTTCTATGGCATTTTTAATTGAAGACACTCTGCAGCTGAAAGATAATACAATTACCTGCCAATTGTATTATTTTGAAAGCCTTTCATCTTAAGTAAAGCTCCCTGCAAGGTGGAAATATATTTGAATTTAAATTTCTGCTTTTTTTTTTTTTTTTACAATTCCTTCCTTTAAATCAGCTACTAAATATGTAAAACTTATATGTAAAACAAAATGATTATATTTAATGTGATGAATAGATTTAATTTCATGGCTGCTCATGTCACATCGTGTGTGATTATGTTCACGACGTGAGGTTTAAGTGAAGTGGACTAAAACTTTTGAAGTTACACTGGAAAGCGAAGGCAGCAGCTTTCCTTTATTCCGTCTGATGGAGTCACAACACACACACACACACACACACACACACACACACACACACTCACACTCATGTCTCTATGACTTCAGAGGACATTACATTGATTTATATTGATTTCCTGGAGACCCTACTCCAACCTTAACTACTTGCCTCACCATAACCCTTACCCTAAACCAAACTTAACCTAACCTAAACCTGACCTAAAATGTGTCCTCACATTAATATGATTTACACTATGTGGACTTGCATTTTGTCCTCATAAGGAAGACAAGTCCTCATGTGTCTGGAAACAGATTTAGGTCCCCAAAACGTGAATAATACATGGAACACACACTTACAAAGTGATGCATTGCCGGGTAGATATGTGTGAGTTTGTTTTCGTGTTTCCGTGGTAATGAAAAGTGATTCATATTCCATTGCTTGGAAATGTCAAGACATTTGTCTAAGCTGTTCTCAGCCAATGGGAGAATGTCTTAGATCATTTGTTTGTTTTTTATCTCTCTCTGTCCTGTGCTTTTCATTTCACCTGCAGTTTACACAAGATAAAAATAATAGTAAAATAGAATTCATCTTCAGAGTAAGCCAGGGGTCTTTGGTAGCAATAAGCTGTTGATCTGATCTGTCTCTCTGATGTCCCCCTACCTAAATGTATGCGTCATGTCACACATATACAACTACATCTGTTTCCTAAAATAGAAAGTACAGTGCATCATAGAAAATATGAATGAAATGAATATGCACACACACTACAGGATATATACAATTGCTGAACTGATTTAAATCCTGCACCTTGGTTAAATGGAACATGAATGAATAGGTTTGTGTGTTTTTGTCTTGTCTTATTCTTTATTTTTTCTTCAAGGCTAATTGTTTATGGCTTTAATCTTCCTGAAATGAGCACTTGTTTAATTATGCAGCAGCATTCATTACAGGGAAAAGGGTAAAGAGAGAGAGGGAGAAGCAGAAAAGGTGACATCAATGACCAGAGAGCGGCTGCAGTGTCTCTGAAGTATGAAACAGAAATCAGTATAGACAACATTCAATGAAAATGTTTAGTGTGAATGCATCAAATTTACCGTGAGGTTTTCAAACATGGGGCTGAGCACTTATCAGCAGAGTGCACTCATAACAAACACATTAGTAATTCTGTGTTTAAGCTGAGCTGAACACATGAATGATACAAACATATTAGTGAATTTGTGGCTTTCATCCAAACCTCCATGCTGGTTGACTCTCAGCAACCGTTTAGATTTAGTTTTGTGGCAACACAGATTTCAGAGGGTTGTATTGTGAGGCACCAAATGAACACTGACTTGTAATGACTGTGTCAGACTGTGTGACCTGTAGTCAGTCTATTGTTTACTGCACCGTAACACTTACAGTCAGAAGTTATGGCTCATTTGGAAGCTTATGTAACCACAGCTCCCACAGCCCCTACAAGTGTTCATGCACAAACTACAAATGAGCACACAATCAGATTTTAAAGTGACTTTATGAATTGTTTGATCAAGTTGAGAACATTATGCAGCAGTCCGAAATTTAGTGAAGCAGGATAAGATAATATCATGGATGTAGTGTTGATAAGGTGAATAAACAAGAGTAGTTTTTGTTTTGAATTATTTCATGAAGGTGTATGTGCTGAGCAGATAGAGCCCCCCATCCATCCTCAAGAAAAGTTGTAGTTCAGGCTCATCTAATGGGCGACACTGTGAAAACTAAGAAAACGTTCATTGCCATGCCCATGTAGACAATTAAAAGTTTACTTTTGAGGTTTATTTCACTTTTAATTACAACATAAGTATTCTTTTTGTCTCCAATTAAAAGATAAATGAAGCTCACACTCTGGACATTGAATCAGACCAATAGGCTTTTTTAATGGCAGATATTTTCTATGTTAGAGCAGAAAAAGCTCAGGTGTAGGCTAATAAAGTGTTATTCAATTCAAGTGTTGAAGTGTCAGGCTCTGCTTGGTGTATGCTGCTTAGTGGAACACTGGAAGCTAACAGGGTGATATAATACACCTGTGATTATTCTTCTATGTCAAGTCAAAAGTGATGTTTTATCAAACCCACAATGCTAACTAGAGAGTATTGTCTCGTTATAAAAGGATGCATCTTTTAAAATTTTAATTCATACTGTGTGTGTGAGACAGAGAGAATGAAACAGAAAAATGGAGCGCTTCCACCAAACAAGACATTTGTTTCATCCTAACATCAAAGGCTCCAGCTCTTTTATGATTGCTTCAAATTGTACACTGCTCTGTTGCCACAGGCCGCAAATGCATATTTTTTAAAGAGATTAAAACTCTTGTCATTTATATTTACATAGAAAAAGATTTGAACAGAAAGTGCAGTGACTACATGCCACTTCACATAATTCAAATTGTTTTTTCCTCTGTGCTATATTTTGGTTCTATTTATTGTGCCGTATAGTGTCCAGGATATGATTTATCTACATCCAGTGCCAGATGCACAGTATAAACAGCAGCACACATGCATATGCCAAAGAATCTGGATATCTCATGCATACTTGACATGTAACCAGTTAGTTTAATGTAATAAAATAAGCAGTCACACTGTGCATCATCTAACATATGATGGTCAAAGCCACATTCAGAAACTTGCATTAGCATGCTTAATTACATTGTTCTTTTTATTCAGTCTGTTGGGTGCGTTCGGAGAGTCCAATTAATCTCCTTTCTTAACCACTATTGCTTGATCCCCGATGGAATACGTCATGAGATCAAGGAAAGATCTGAAGGAGAAGCTGTAAAGAGCTAGGAAAGGAGAACCACTGTGTAGAGAAAGTCCGACTCCACAAAAACTCTGCATTTAAAAACAAAAAAAAACTACTTATATGAGAAGATATGCACAAAATGTAGGGTACTGTGCTGTGGGCTGTGTGCGCAGACAGTTATAATTAAGTTTCCTGTCCAAAATAAAATGACACGTCCTGAAAAAATGTTTTCAGTTTATACAGAGGAAATATTTCATTATCACATACTCACAGGACATAACAAAACAGATTGAATTGAAAATAAAACAAACAGGACTGAAATGTTAATGATATAAGAATGCGAGGAATATACAAACCTTGTAAGTGTAGAAAACAATTATTGTGTCCATTCCACAGTCAGGGGGTTGAAATAACTTTTTATATTCATGTTTAGTAGTGATGATGACGTTGTGAACTATAAATTCATGATGTTTATTGTGACCAGTTCTGGATCATGTCATGTCTGTTTTTTTATATTTAAGTGGGTGTGTCCAGCTGCAAATAAAAGGTTTAAATGTTGCTGCCGCAATAAATTGTAGCCTTATAGCATTTGCTCCCTTCTTGATGGTCCGATGTTTCCTATGCTTAAGGAGATAAGTATATTTGAACAGCTCTTATTATGGCGGCCGCTGAAATTGTAATAATATTATTTGACAAGTCTATCATTGGAGCAGCATCCACATGTTAACATGCAAACAGCTGATTAAAAATGCATCCATCTTTGACTGTACCTCATGTGTGACAACACAATGGGTTTGTGTGGAAGTTAACTAATGTACTGAGATTCAACAGAGCCACGTATTGCTCTGTACACAAACACTCTACAGTATCAACAGAGTTTTATATATATTTTTTGTTTCTCCCCTGTGAGCCATAATAACTTGAGAGGTTTCAGAGTTAAAGCATCGTCATTGTGAGCATGTCACCGTGGAGAACTTAGCATTTTCGTAAAAGCTGCTCACTGTGGATAAGCATGGGTTCACGGTAGCTATAGCCTCTAAGTCCCCGAAGATTCTAAACTCAATAAAATTACTCTAAGCGGGTGCTGTCACCAATAGTTAGTGATTATTGAACTCAGTTGAGTCATATTATGATCTCTCTGAGTATAACTAAACTACATTATAAGTTACATTACACATTATATAGAGCTCTTCAACATAAAGCCAGAGGAACCTTACACCCCAATCAATTTATTAGTTACAAAAACACTATAGTATACAATTGATCAAAATAAAAAATAAAAAATGAAAGATCCTGTCTCGTGTCAAAATGACAGGGCAACTAAACCTATTTAGTCTCCACCAAAAAGGCCGGACTAAAAAAATGTTTCCGTTGCCTTTAATTTACTCTTTTTATATTGTGTGTGCACACACTCTTTCTCTCCAGGCAGTCCTCATACCTGTTCAGCCTGCACAGCATCCTGTCCTGGAGCTGACCATAATCACCACAGTTTGCAGCGCCCACAGTGAAGCTCCACTGCAGCAGATGGCTGTTTATGACTCACTCTGAGCCGAACTGATGATAGAAAAGATGCCGGAGGAGAATTATTCCCTCACCATGTCGCAGACACGCTGCATGTTTACCTTTCCCTAACCTTCAGCCTGCTACAACAACTCCAGTAAACTGTCATTGTAGTTTTCTTTTCTCTTTGCAATTTACAATTGAACAATTTTGGTTATATTTACTATTGCACTTTAAAGGAACTGATTGTTGGCTTTTCATGAGACACAATGAGTCATGCACTGTAACCTTTAGGTTGATGCATGATCAGTGTGATGGATTCCTTAGATGGAAGACTCGTAAATGCACAGACATAGAGTACCATGGTATTAAGGGTCATGGAAAAGATATAGATGCAGTGAAGGTGAATTAGAGCTACAAATGGAGAAAGGAGAGTGAGAGGAAACACTCGTTCACAGAGAAGACATCATGTGAGGAGGAGTGTGTCTGAGTGCACTTGGCCTTATTGCCTGGATATTCCCTGGATGTCAGGGCAGATTACTGGAGCACAGCAGCGAAATGAAGGCAACTTATTTTTAATATGACTAGATGCATGTGAGCAGAGGCGGGGCGCCCAGCTGGATACGAAGCCCATTACCACAACTGTGTCCAACTGTTGTTCCTAGGGCCCCTGAACAATGTGACAGCATTCTGTAGGATATTTGCCACCATAGGAAGTTTTGAGATGGGATATTATTCTATTTACAGTGTACTGGCACTGTGGCTGCTTGACGATTATAGTTGGATCAGTTTTTTTTTCTGTCAGAGATTTGAGATGATTTATTTAAGAACAAGTGTTCTGCCTCATTTAAAGGCTCAGTGTGTAAGATTTAGGTGAAAGGGATTTTTTGCAGAAATTGACTATAAAATAATCCTCATGATGTTTTCACTGGTGTGTTTCATCTAAATTGTATGAGTTGTTGTTTTCTCTTCCAAAGAATGGGCCCTTTATATTTAAAAGTTATATTTATACGGAGGCCGCCATTTTTTTTACTGTCGTCAAAACTGGACAATCTAAAACCGTTTGAGTTTTCATGACAACTAAAGTTCACCACAGGTTCTCTTTCATGTTGGAAAGGGGAGGGTGAGATGAGGAGTATTCAGCTGCAACATGCAACTTGACCTCTAGATGTCACTAAATTCTACACACTGAACCTTGTTTTCCCTCATGTCCTATTTAGAACTTTTCATGGTTCCGATGATTTCGCTCATAATGAATAACTCTGCCACATGAGCACCCTCGTAGCTGGATAAGAAAAACTGAGACAGTTTTGTAGTATAGGTTATTAGGACGGCACACGTTATGTTATGTAAAACCAGAAAACGAAAATATGTACTGCGTATGCTGAACTTTCTTTGTAGTACAGGCCCCAGTGTCTGATGTTAATAATCAAAGCATTGAGCTCCAAACACAAAACTGCATCAACTTTTAATTCATCAGTGGTGGATATCTCCAAACCTTGAGATAGAAAACCAATCTGCATGGTTCTCTGTGTGCGTGAAGTACTGGCTCGTCCTTCAGTCCAGGAGCTGTAGTCTGAACTACAAACCCTGCATAAAATACACTCTTCCTGATTACCTTTGATTTAAAGCTACACATAAAATATTGGACACAAAATTTAAGTGCCAGGTCTCAGCTTTAACTTCAAGTAGTTTTATATCAACCAAGAGAGACTTGTGTTGGAGATATAGTGGAGTCCTTGTAACAGGCAGTGCCCAAAGCTTCACAGTAGAGCTCTGCATTAATCCTGATGCTTCCATCAGTGTTAAAATTAGTAATAAAGGCCTGTTTGCCAACATCATGTTTGACATATTTGGTGACCAGGTGGTGACTTTGGCTCATGAAACACTCCTTATTTCTCTGTATTTTCGCCTGGTATCCATTATCTTATTTAAAACTCAATGTGCTGAAGCAATGAGCCAGATGAGCAAAACATGTTTAACTGTCCAAATATATGCAGTCTAGACTTTGTCCATAGCACAGCAGTGAATGCTAAGATGCTCAAGTACTTTCTTTGCAGGTACTGAAAAGTAAAATCGCCTTTGTGCATGCATACAGTGCATTTCCCTTGTTTACTGCACTACAATTAATGCTTGAAATTCCAAAGCTTTTCTACTGAGGACTGGATCATAAATTTTTTATTATACAGATCTATACGAATAAATGAGTTAAGGGCTTAGAAGACCACCAGGGCAGTGCAAGTGGAATAAAGTTAAAAACCCTCAAGCCTCCTCAATGAGATCACATTGTGAACTGCTGCTGAGAAGCCACACTGGGAGCAGAGGCTCCAATGTATTATTTCTAAATGTGTGGCATGTTTTTAAGCTTGTGGACAATCATTTGATATTGAAATAACAAATTAAATAGGCACTACATTCCTTTTTTGTAATTTTTTAACAATCTGCCCTTTGACATGCAATGCCTCAAGTGAGCATATTTAAGTAGTTTTGGTGTCATTGCATCTGACTTAGCCTCTAAACTTCTCCGACCTAAATTTAACTCACAGTTTGGGTCTGAGCTCTGCTCTGACCAGTCACTGTAATGGATTCAATTGGCTTCCTTCCCAGTTTATTACAATTGATTTATTCCTTGTTGCAGCGCACAATGCAAACTGTAGGATTCACTTCAGACACACAAGGAGAAGCTATGAGTTCTTTCTTTTACACTCCTCAGTTACCCACAGAGCTTCCCTGCTGCAGCTTGAGAGTGCCTTGCTAAAGAGCACCCGAGTGATGAATGTTCTCTAGACTTCTCCAGTAGGTTTGCTAAATTGAACACTTTGATCCTCCCTGCAGGTCAGGTGTGTCAGCCTATACCCATTTTCTGCTACGCGTGTCAGCTCTCTCTGTTCCTCCGTTCGCTCATCTGTCATGAAACCACACATTTCTTTCTGTTGGTATGGTTACCATCTATTTCTAACTCAGAGTTTGACTATATGCCGTGCTTCACTGCACCTCATCATTACCTATCTAGGATATGCAGATGCACTAGAACACATGCCATAAAAAAATCTGTAACGACTCCAGTTGGCATCTTCTCTGTGTGACATTTTTATGAGATTATGCTCTTGTGTATTTTTGGCTACTCTTGCTGTGGTTATGAAAAGTGGGTTTGCAGCTTTGTGAACCCTGGAATTTACATTATTGCTTGCCTTTGTGGTTGAATAGGTTTGTTTGAAGCATTTGCAGTTTTCAAAGTGCAGATCTCTGGTGTAGCTTTACATGGAACATATGTAAATAGATTATAGTTACAGGAAGTGGTCATGGAGAGTAAAAGGTGGTATCAGAAGTTTAAACTTAGTGTAGTTATGATATAAGTGGAGAGAGAGTTGTGACTTACAGCCAGGGTAATCTGTTGTCTTGCTAAATAAACAAACTAGCTGCTGCTGTTTTAAGTGAAATGTCTGCCTGACCCAACATGAACAAACTGCTGTTTAATAATGACATAAACTGACTTGTTTGAAAACTGAGACAACAAAGACCTTTGAAACACAGAAATGTTAAAGGGATAGTTTATCTATTATCTACTCACCACTATGCCGATGGAGGGGTGAAGTGTTAGGTGAGTCAAAACACACACACACACACACACACACACACACACACACACACACACACACACACACACACACACACACACACACACACACACGTCACAGACAAATAAATGAGATCTGTGAACTTCAGTTGAGGGTGGCTATGTCTGAACACAATCTGAACACACATATCCCTCTCTCTTTTACTCTGTCCTGTATCTTTACACACACACACGACTAGATCCTGTGGCAGTGCTTGCTCGCTCTCTGGGGAAGCCTTCATTGGTGCCCTGGGTCTTTGGCACGAGAGTAATGTCTGTTCTGGGAATAACTACACCGAGGAGTAAGTTTCCTCCAAGACAAAGATCTTACAGTAAAGATGAGGTAGAAGACTCCCTTCTTTGGGGGGATTTCAGTGGTCAGAAAAGAGTAATGGCCAAGAGCATAATTACTACTCGAGGGCTCCTTTTCCACATGAGTACCCATCCTCCTCATCTCAGCATGCTCTATCCATCTCTTTTTAAGGTCTCAGCAGATGGGAACCTGCTGGGTATTTTTTTTCTGAGGCTGCAGCTGTCTCTCTGCCTCTGGGAGGTGTATAGTGAACATGCTGGAGCAGATCTTTGATGGAGGTGAAAGGGGCTACAGATAGCTCCTTGTAATTGGGTCAAAAGTTGGATTTAAGGCAGATTTGGTAGAAAGTTATTTCAGCTGCAGTCTCTGCTCTGGGCTGTACAAGTTATGAAAGTAGAATTTGTACGACTTTTTAAACTCAAAAGGATGATTTTAACTAAGCTGCAGCCTTTAGCTTGTTCAGCTACAGTAGTAAACAAGTGATTATATACAATAAAAGGCAAAGGAAAACACGATTTACTAATAACATTACTAACTACATTAGTATGTGGGTTTACAGCTTAGCAACAGTAATTGCAGAGGCTTAGTTAGGTCGAGGGCCACAAGGTCAGAAGACAGTGTGAATTATTAATTGTTCCAATCAGAGGCCACCATAGCTTCAAGTTACCCATGAGTGGATGGCTCCCATAGACTGTATATAAAGATGAAAGGTGAAGCCAAAGTGCCCCGATCACCACCTGGTAGCTGCTGCAATATAGTTCATAAACCACCATATTTACAGATGTACACGGTGCATGGTACTGTACATGGACCACTCTAAAAAAGTCCATGTCAAATAATTGTCTCTTATATATGGTTTCTGTCATTTACTGTTGATCTTATCACGTGTATGGTCCTCGGCTATTAACAAAGGAGTGAAACATCATGATTGACAGTTGAGCGCGTGTATTGGTGGGAACCTTGGTACCACAGCTCCGTCTCCTGATTACTACTGTGCAGACTGTGGTTCCAAACACAAAAGATGGCAGCACTTGTATGCAGGATATTTTGAGTCGTACATTATTATATACAGTCTATAATGGCTAGTTGCTGTAT
Source organism: Paralichthys olivaceus (assembly GCF_024713975.1). Taxonomy (NCBI): domain Eukaryota; kingdom Metazoa; phylum Chordata; class Actinopteri; order Pleuronectiformes; family Paralichthyidae; genus Paralichthys; species Paralichthys olivaceus. The sequence goes on from NC_091094.1 coordinate 14,337,714, forward strand.
ATTTCATGAATTCATCAGACTTGTTTTTACTTCTGTGATTAAAAAGAGCTGTGTCTCCATGAAGATAGGAAGAAATGGAATGATATTTTCCAGTTCTCCATCCAGCTCCTGCTTTCCAGCTGACTGAGGAGTATTTGATGCTGTGATGAGAAGTGACGGCCGTACTGCCCTGGGCAGCTCATGTTTGAGGGGCCAGGTGAAGTGAGACGGATGGTTCAGGGGTGCCAAGCTCCATGGAAATGTGTGCTCTAGAGAGTGGTGTACCACCGAAGGACCATAACTAGCTCAAGCCAGGACCCTCTCTGATAGCAAAGGCTGAAATCAAAAGGGAAAATGTTTGAACAATGCTTCATGAAGCTTCATGTCTCAGATCATATGTCATAAGCTTATGCAGTAGGGGTTGATAATTATTTAATGATTGCTGAAGAAAACATTTTGGTGAAAATATAATAATGTAGTCCATCAACAAAACTCAGTTAATAGATGGAGTTAGGATAATACTCTCAGCCATCCAGCTCATGGTATCTTCAGGAGTTGTTCATATGTACGTAGGCAACTGAACTTCCTCAAGTTTCTTAAAGATATTTCACCACTCATCCGATAGGCTTCCTGAGTTCTACCAGAAAAATTTAGTTTATGCAGTACAATGCAAGAGGATTACTCAGACCTGTACATTGGGGAAACAAAACACACAGCATATGAGAGACCATTCCTCAGGCCAGGACTCAGCAATTCACTTACACCTCAAGGACAAGGGATGCTCTTTTGAGGGTTGTAATATCCATATTTTGTACAGAGAAGATAGATGCTTTGAAAGAGGAGTGACAGAAGCAATATTTGCAAACCTGGAAAAAATTCAACAGAGGAGGTGGTTTAAGACACAGACTTTCAACCAAATACAGTGCTGTCCTGAGTTCTCTCCTCTGTCTCTCCCATCTACGTCCTGTCTTATGTTGTAATGGAAGTTTTTTGGAAGCTGGTGAAAGGAGATAATCAGCAACTGATGTCTTGACCAGAATGTAAAACAATATACAAACACTAACAGTAAGATGAGCCACTGTCACCCCCAAGTCTAATGATGTCTCCCCCAGCTTCCCCATATCTCTTTTTACTTGCGTCACCCATTTCAGCAGCACATCCATGATTGGCTAGAATTGCTGTCACTCTATGTTACATGTAGGTGTTCGCATCCTATTGGATAGTTAAGTCTAAATATATATTCCTAAATCACATTGTGTCCTTACGTCTTGCCACTGGTGGAAAACGCAAAAGAGTTGAAGTTGGCGAGAGTTGAAGTTGTTGCCTCTCGGGCTGGCACATCTGAATAAATGATATGAAGCCCCTAAGCATAGACACTACAATGTACGGTTGGTTGGCCCTTTGTCTATAACCTTTTCCTGTAAAGATATAATGTAATATACAATATACATTATATATAGTGGCATATACAGTAATGTGTGAGGATGCTCAAAAATTCATCAACACATGACCCTGAGAGGTTTCGCCAGCCATTCACAGCTTGACTCAGGAGGTCAAATGTTGATTATTATATTATATTTTGCCTTGTGACATTATAATTATAATGCTGTTTTAGGTTTTCTATAATTATTTTCTATAATTATCTAATTTCATGTTGCGAAGTGAGTAAGCCTTGCTGGATAAGGACAATACACTGACAGAGGTTTAGCTTTTGTCATAAAAGTAATAATTCCTTTCCCACTTTTGTTTTACTTTTTGCTGGGTTGATTCAAATACCTGCTGGTGGTTATAAGAAGCATTTAAAGCAACATGTTAAACATTACAAATATTGTCATTTAGTGACTTGAGCACAGTGCTGAATAAATGAGTCTTTCACTAGTCAGCAATGTAGTTTGATACTTTGATAAAACATATGTTATGAATGTTATATAAGAAATATCTGTTGCCTTCCTGCACCACAGGGGCCTACCGAAGTGTTGACATATTATATTTTAGGCTATTTCATATCATGCAAGATGACAATTCAATAATCAGTCAATATTAAACAAATTAGAGCTTTTATCGTACAACACATTGCATCATGGGTAGAGCGGATGTGTGTGGATAATCTATTCATAGGAATATGAATATAAAAAAAAGGATATAATTCATTTATTATATCAGATTATTAAAGGTTAATTCAACAATATGCTCTACAGTTATGTTCAGTGAAAGTGAAGAACAGAATTCAGAGATGTAAAGGCCAGAGACACCTTCAGTAACTACAGCTCCAATGATCATTTCCATGTCTGCTTAGCTCAGAGTGTCCACGTTACATATATTTCATCATCTGCTTTTCCTGTGATGTGTCTGCGGGCAGCCTAAAATTTACCAACCATATTGAATTACACCACCTCTACGTGTGAGTACATTACTGTGTTTGTGGCCTCTATGGCATCACTGAGGGACCTAAAGCAAAACTTAGCTTAATATTCCCAAACAAATGTATTTGATTGACCTCAAACTGATTGACTGTAGTTATTAATACACTAGAGTTACATTGTGATTTAGGGGCTTAAGATTTTAGTTTGACATTGGTTCGTCTTGTTGTCATCACCGCTGTGGGCTGCGTCTATCTATACTTGAAACTGATTGGTTTGTAGAGTCTACATTCCAAAACAATTATAAATGTGCATATTTGAGTGTTTCCTGAACATGTTGAATTCCAAAAGTCAAGTCAGGCTCAATGTTTGTGTCGGGGGGCCTTGCACTAGCACCCCCGACTCTGCCAGCATATAGCTGTCTCATTGAAATGAAAAATGGGTCTTCATCACACAGTAGTATTGTCAGTCTGAACATGGCTGGACTGTTGGATTCTGAAGCGGCTCTGTTAACCCTTCTCTACAGATGCATTCTCAGCCGATGGCAAACAGTGTCCTGCACCACAGCCCGGTGTGAAGAGATGTTTGCTGTCTGGATGAGAGCTCATCCAGTATTGATACCCGTGTCTAATATCTCAGAGCAAAACTCCATTTCCTCTTCCTGCACGCAGCAATTGATCACCTCTCAGTCTCTCCAAGACAAGGCATCTGTTAGGAAAACAATTTTTCTGTCATTGTCGATTCAATTGCAGCCATCAATCAACTTGACAGATGAGGTTTCCTGCACTAAACTGACAAATTCAGGGATGCTGTTTCATCAGGTTACAGGGGATCAGCAGACTGATGGAAATACACAGACCACACTACCAATGCAGTAAGCACAGCCTGTTTAAACATTTGGAGAAAGCTATTTTGGCAAATAACATTGATTTTCCTCCGAAAACGAATTAGAGAACTCAGCAGCATTGATGGCAAACAAAGCATTATAGAGATTGGCTGCCATTGTACAAGCTAATTGCCTGGAGTGTCATTTGCTCCCCAACGGACAGAGGGAGGGTGTTTTTTTTCTATTTCATCTTGTTGGTGTTAGTGGGCATAAACAAAGGAGAACTATGGGAAAAGTCAGAGAAAAGACATGTCATGAAATTTCTTACATATTACAATTTCATTTATGTGCATCGAGACCTGGATCGCACGGTACAGAGCACAAACAGAACATGGAATAATGATGAACTAATGGCACAAGGTGAGGGTTGTTATTAAAGGCAGGGTATACTTCAAAAAGGCACCCTTTTTACATTATCTAACCTGCTTAATGTGCTTGTTTTTCAATTTTATCTTCTTTTCATCACACGCCTCCTCACTTAGCTTGTTTTTTTTTATTTTCCAGATGTGTGCTTTGACAGACTCTGCTCTGGCAGATGAAAAGAATTTCAGAGGGAAATGCAATATTAACAAAAAACTGAATATTAAGACACATCAATCAAGCGCCGACACCCCTTATTACTGCATATATCTGTTTCTAACTGCCTTTGTTAACATTGAGCCTGACTATACACCACAGCACTTCTACCTTGAAAGACATGGTGGCATCTTCTTTCAAACCAGCTTGAACTTCATTTGAGGTATGATGAATGCCGGGTCACTCTCTCTGCTGCAGGCGAAAGCAGAATAGAGGAACTGCAGCAGCCATTTCAGTTCATTCCATGGCTTTTTCTTGGGGACCGCTCACTCTTTCGCTCTTCTATTTGATTAATGGCACCATCTCTGCAGTGGTCGTTGTAATAAAGTCAAATGAGGTCTCAAATGGCCGAGGCTTTGTAGAATCAGCAGTGGGTAATTGAGGAGGAGGATGTCTCAGGTGAGGCTGCACTCTGTTCTCACGGCAGAGAAATAGAGTTTCACTCTTCTGTTTGGCAGAGTTAGTGAAGTCAGTAGTTTAGTTAGAGGCCATGCTTCATTGCACATTGTTGTGTGTTTGGATGCTTGTGCTCATGCTCTGTTTTAAAGGTTACAAAGCTGCTGGCGTGGAAGAATCGCGCCTCGTCTCTGAGCGCACCCAAGTGTGCTCAGTTTGTCTGCTGAATAAAACAGTAGCAGATTGCGATAATTCAAATTCTGTCAACTGTATTGTCTTTTAGAAGATATTATTTTCCTTTGTCGGAGGCAGACTATTGGCTTCCCACGCTGAAATCTGTCACAGGAATACTCAAAGAAATCCTGCCTGAAACCTGGTAATCCTCAGTATCTCCTTTCACCAGACAACATTGTTCTCTGCTGTGTGAGAATACTTAGCCTTTATTTAGCAATGTGATGGCAAAGAGGCTCCTGCTCAAATTCAGTTCATTCTTAAAATACAGCATCCAAGTAACACTGCCCCACACACTCAATATGACCTATAGAGGAAAGAAAGTCCTGGACGAAGCAGGTCTGACATTACAGCCTGTTTGATTGTTGATTGCTCTATTGTGCCTGTATCAGAATCTCTCAGTCATCTGTCTTTCTGTATGTGAAACGCATATCTAGCGGACCCTTCACACTTGGTGTATCTGTAGTGATCGTGGGAAGTGCAGTGCTGAGTTTGGTGTGATTTTGACATGCGTCGGGGTGTGTGTGAGTGGAGGGGGGAGATGCAGGGGCAGGGTTAGGGTTAGCATTTTTTGTGGGGGGGAAATGGAATGGGAATGAATTGTATGTAGCATAAGGTAATCATCATGGATTTTGTTTTTTTACACATTAAATAGATAATTAGTAATTACTTATAAAACCAGACTATTGGTACATGCACGTATTATAAATAATTTTTAAAGCAAATCCTGTTAGGCTCACTCTTCTGAATTAAACATTGTGCAATAAGAGCCAACCCTAACTGTAGACAGGAACAATTGTATATTGGACAATTCTGCAAAAACCTGAAATCATTTCCATTGCTAACATATAGGGGTTTTTCTGCCAGTTATCTTAATGTGGAATCTCTGTATTTTTACAATTGGGGAAAGAAACGTGTTCCCCTATGGTTATGTGATGGTAAATGTTGTATGCACACATGATGCAAATTCCTGGACTACTTCCCACCTTCCACACATTTAGTCCTACATTTTGTGGATGGAAATAACAAGTTGCAGATTCAATCTACTATCTGCTACAGCACCAGCAGAAATGATCTGCTAATATAAGTTGAAGAAATTTTACACGTCCTTTGGCTATAACTATTGTTCTAACTTGTGTCACATTTTCTTTCTTTGCCTCTACATGTCATTAACCTTTTCACCACACTCAACGGTTCTGAAATGCTGCATTGCTGAGTGAGATATTCAAACCCTTGTTATATAAATGCACCTTTGCATGAAATAATAATAATACTTGTCTTTTGGCATGTTCTCACTAACACCCCAAAACTTATTCCATCATGCTGTGACTTTGAGAACTTAAATTTAAAGTTGACTGCTCGGCTGCACAGCATGAGTTTTATGTCGTCCTGCAGGCTCAGTACAATCTGCCCACAGATGTGCTTTGATTCATAAGATTGTTTATATAGAATATGACCTGAGAGAGTTCATGTGATCCTGAAACGATCAGATGATGAAAGCTGTGTCGAATCAACTGCACAGTTAGATCAACCAGAATTTTTTTATTTTCTTTTAAACTCTGACAAAAAAGAACAGATAACAGTTTTGAAGTGAAATAAGTCACCTGTCATTGTAATTGATTTTAAGCTCATATGCACACTCAACATGTTTTTATTCTCTCTGACATCAAACTTTCAATTTCTTTCTATTGTGTTGAGTTTTTCTTGTGTTGTATCTCACTTTTCTTTGCTGCTAATGCGATGTTAGTTGCTTAATCATTTTTCTTAACATAATATGACAAACAAAAAAATTACCAGCATGTTTAGCCAAAATAAACAAGTGTACATTTCCATAAACTGGCATTGCCTCTAAATTGTTGTGGTATATTCTGACAACAGCAGGTGATATTCAACTCTCCAGACTTGAGGCCACAATTTCAGCTCCATTTATACTTCCCAAACATACTGCAGACCATTTGGTCCATTTTAATGACAGCCAATAATCACCACCTCTGAAGCACTCCCCCATGGAGCTTTTGCTCTCCTGTCTCCCACTTGACTAAGTCGCAGTGTGCAGTTTGTGGCCTGAGGATCAGTAAAAGACACCAGGAAGCTAAACGCTCTGCCGGCTTTTATTCTTGATCACCATTTTAGACAAAAGCTGCAGAAAGGAATGGATTAGTTGACCTGTGGGTGGAACATGGGCAATGAGCCAAACCGAACACTGGTGCAGTTCGGAGGCAATTCACTGACAAAAGCACAGCATAGTGACTTGACTCTGTGTTCTGTGAAACGTATAAGGTGTGGGCTTCTTTTGTTTAGACTTCAGTGTCTTATTAGAGAATATAATAGACAAGAAATGATTACATGTTCACATACATGACAATTGACATATGCATCCACCATGGCATATATAGCACAGTGCGAAGGGGCAGTTGGATACACGCTAATATAAGTTAGCTACCAGCAGTTTTCAGCAGTTTCAGTGAGATGATGAGAAATTCATTCTTAGGGGAATCAGGTAGGTGTTGGTTCATGTGAAGAAGCTGTCTGGGTTTTAATCAGTGCATCATGCACCAGACATGTCCCCTCTGGAGTTTTCATAGCAGATGTTATCTACAGTGTAAAATTGGTGGTTGTCTTCCCTGTCTCGTCCTCATGCTCGTCTGGATTCATGCAGGTTCTTATTTGTATGAGACGACAGCAAACGACATGTGCACGAGTGTGAACAGCATTTAATTAATTTAATTTGTTCCTTGTTCTCAGCTAATTTAAACTGGACTTACAGAAATTGTGCCGCACTGAGATTCTTATTACCAGTGGAAGAAATATCTATTTCTTGATTAAGCAGATAATGGCTCTCGCCCTGTCTGCTGGTGTCATTGATGATGGCGTACAGAAGAACATGATTAGTATGTGACTGAGTCTCCCTGCTCCTTTTCCTAGCCATTATTCTTCAGGTGTAAATGAGCACAAGGCTTCTACTGGAAGCTAATTACAGTCTGAAAAACTTCAGCAGTGGTGAGCTGCAGGTGATGGCAGCTGCCTGTTGCCAGTGCTTGAATTCATCATCTTTAACAATGAGGTCCCTGTGGGTGAGTTCAGTTGGAGACAGTATTCATTTAACTGATGGGTTTCAGGATGTATAGCAATTACTATAGCAGGAATTTATGTGGAAAAAATTATTTTGTTGTAAGCTAAGATTAAGGTGGAGGTAAAGTATCAGTCAGGTTCTAACTCAATAAATCACTTTCAGTCTATCAGAAGATGACGACGTGCTGAAGGACGAAACACACTTGGACAGTTTTCAATGGAACAGCTTTGATATAAGGAATGTGAAGGTCTGACTGAGTTCATAAAATGGTGCTCTGGTGTGTGAAGACAAAATCTAGGCCAAAGCTGATTATGTCACAGGCTGATTTTCTTTATAGACAGTGCAACAGTGGAATTGAGACATCTTCAGACCAAGGAAACAGGGATTCATTATGTCTGAGCTGATTGTTTATCTGGCCTCAAGTGAACATGGTTATTAAACTTATGAGATGAAATTTCAGCCGAAACATTTACTTTAAGCGAACTCTCTGAGTACGGTTCGCATTGCAGTTCCCTTAACTTTTGCAGTGTGAACACAAAAAGCTCCAGGTTTGGCATGGTATTGAAATGAACCTGAACAGTGATGCATCGATGCAGTGACAGAACAAAATCAATACAAGTTTTCCACTATATAATTTTTTAGCAGTGTCCCTACCGCTGCATTATTATAATTACTGACGCTGCTTCAGTATCAGGACAGACGCACATAGGTCCAGTCATCTTCTACCATGTAGGATTATCCTGCTGACTTACACTCACTTTACACTTTTACAGTAACTGATCAGAAGTTATTATGACACGTACATTAATTGATGAAAAAACAGCCATATGCAATAACATAGAAAATTGAGGATGTGATACATTGAGATGCATCGACAATTATATCATGAACAGGTGAATCTTGATCAAATGATGGACAGGTGTATTGTAATCGTATCGTGGACAGGTGATTCGTAATCATCTAGTAGGAATGTTGTAATGTCTTAACAGGCTTTTTCTATCCCTGCGGAATAATTTAACCAAATACTACATGAATGTGGATAAGACGAGTGTGGCAGCAGCCATCTTGTTCCAAGTGAAAACTACCCATAATCCGAATGAGTAATGATCCGTGTAACTGTGAACTAGGTATTGTGTGAACAGGAAGAGAGCTGAGGCCCCTTCAGAGTAAAAGTGGACCAGACAGAGAACAGAGTCCACCTTCAAATGAACTGTCAATGTGACAGAACCAATTCCCTTTTATGTTGCTTCACTTTTTAGTCTGCCTTCAGAGGACTGAGTTCAGTTCATTTAAAGAGAACTATATGTAAAAACACCTTTAAAATGAAATTTTCCATTTAATCCTCAAACAAAAATACACTAAAAGGAGTTGCATATGTTTGACTGTAACGTCAGGGTAATTGTAAGTGTCTATATGTATGTGTATATCGTTGACTCTCAATCAGCCTTTGATATGTGTTTCTTAATTTAAATAAGCAATGAATACTTCTGAAAGTGTGGATATTGTTCTCCTTATTATGGCAAAGCTCACTGATTCTGAAGCTTCATAACACAACAATTCCTTTGGGAATAAAATCTCACCAAAGGTATAAGACATCAACATAGATGTCAGGGGAACACGTTAAATAAAGAAAAGCCACTTCTCTCTCACACAGGAGTGTCATGTATTGTATTAAACCTACCTACGACATCTGTATATTGTGAGCAAGTGTAACAGTTCTGGCCACCAGTAATGAAATGAAAAATATTTCCATAATTCAAATACATAGCACTGCTATTGTTTCAGAAATGTCTTTCAGAGAAAGTGTATGTATTTTTATGGCAGTGTTCCATTACACAGATCTTCAGGATGCAAAGTTACATTTGTCATCAAATCCTTTAAAGGCTCTGACCTTTCTTTAACCTTCCTGCTCAGTTTAAACCTCTCATTTTTCTGTGTTTATCACTGGTGAATTGACCAGACTCCCAGTCAAGCTGTTGTTAACAGCAAATCAATGAGGAGCTATTCTTTACTGGAGATTCTGTTGGTGGAGTGCTCTTCTGGAAGGCCTCCAGCACGGTCTCACTCTCAGGAAGTCTCATCATGCACAATGGCTCTTGGCACTGGCCACAGGCTTTTGTCCTTCAAGCTACTTGGGTGCTTTTGTGTTTGTACTTAAATGGATTGTTTAGGAATTTTAACACGTATAATCAGTCAACTGTGTGAATGGTAAACTATACTTATATGTGGAATGTTCCGCATCTATTACACTCTTAGCTGCAGCATAAATACATTTGACTTAGGATTTTATAAATGATGTACACTTACTGTTTTTACTCCCTCAAACTGTGAATGCAAGGTTCATAAGATTCCTCTTTTAGCACTTGGTAACAGCATACAATTGCTTAGTCCATCACTTTGGTCCAGACTCAAATACTCAAGTAGCTACTGAACCGATTGAAATTCATTTTTATTTAAACGTTCATGGTCCTCAGACAGTCAATTGTTTACGCTGACTTTTCCTGTAGTGCCACCATGAGGTTGACATTTACAGTTTTGCATGAAATATCCCAACGACTGGTTTACAGTTACTTTACAGATCACTTTCATGATCTGTTGATTTTTTTGTCTGGTGCCATCATCTTCATAATATATAATCATAATCTTTTATCTCGGTTACAACCCTGTAAAAGTGACATTTCCATTATCGTTAGCATATTAACATGATATTATTGCTTAGCAACAGGATGTTAAAATTATAATTTTGAGCATACTGACATTAGCATTCAAGTCAAAGCATGGCAGAGTCTACACACAGGGTTAAATTATGCAGCATGGCTAAGACTCCTCAGTGTTTCTAATAAAATGACAGAGGAAGTTCTATTTTTCAGATATCCTGAGAATCAGTGCAGATACAAAAATCTGCCAGGATGGAGCATATTTAATTATGATTTCAGCTTTTCAGTTATATATCTTGTGTGACATCTACAGGGGGTCTCACCACAGCTACTGAGACATTTTAAATATCAGTCAGAGTATGTCTTACTGTCTGTCTGCCTGCCTGTCGGTCTTTCTAGTCTTGATATTAAAGTGCAAATGAGATTGTTATAATCTTCATCAACTTCTTCACATATTTTCCCAAATAACATTAACAGGTGATTTGTTTGCATGCACAGACATATGACAGGGATTTCAGATTAACACCAATTGATTTGTTTTCCTTCCTGTGATTTATGCAGGAGGAGAATTATGACCAGTGTATTCGCAAAATATGACTGTTGAGAACCTTTATTACTGAAAGCAAACCCAGATAGCTTACAGATTTGGGCCATCTCAATAATGTGGCACTTCTGGCCAAATGCAGGTCAAAATGGATGTGAGCTTAAAGTGGCCCACTTGTAAAATAGCAAATGTGGCCCAAACATCCCAGAACAAATGAAGGCCTTTCTTGGCAAACGTGGTACTTTAGGCATGGTATAATCTGTCTAAAGGGGCCCATGTGTGAAATGGTGAATACAACCCAAATAGGACAAAACTAATTCAGGCTACCTTTGACACCTTTGGTTGGCATGGAGTATTGCTATAGCTTACTTGTGGCCCAGATCTGGCAAACAGGGACGGACCGCCAGAGTGCCATTATTCCACGCAATATGTGAGCCGCTTATGGGATGTGTGGGATGGGATTTGGGCCAAATCTGGGCCCAAACTATTTTACTATATTGGAATGATGGTGAAAATTACTGCACACACATGACTGCCATGATATGAACCCATAGATTCTTTGGGTCAAAGTATAGGGACTAACAACTTATTAAATTCAATCAAATTTTATTTCTACCTCACAGCATAAGTTATCCCAAGGCGCTTAAAGGATGAGACCTCACAGTACTTGGCAAACTTATGTTTCATTTAAGTAGAACACACTGATTAATGGATGGAAGCCTGTTCCTGGCTGTGCACTGTGTTGTTCCACAGCTGCTTTGTTGTGCAGTTACTGTACAGCAACAACTTGTTGGCACACTGTAGATTCACTTTTGTAACCCAAACTCTTGCCTGTTGATTTCAGCTTTTGCGATGGTCTCAGGATAACAGACTATTTCTGGAAACATCGGTAAGAGAATTGATTCAGTTGCAGGAGGTCAGGGAAGGAACGAGTAGAGAAGAATTGTAGATATGGAGTCACTCTCCTTTAAAAGCTGTATTTTTCTGCGAGTGGCTTATAGGGTGCCAAGTGTCTTTGAGTATGTCTGAGAGTGGGAGTAAGATTCTAGGTGAAAAAGCACTCTCGCTTCCTGCATCACTATGCCACAAGGATAGTCTCCCCACCTGAAGATCAATGGGAGTCTTTTACTGTGTGGATGAAAGGTTCCCATCTACTTCTTAAAACACACATACACCTTCTACACAAAGGGCAGAGAGTACTTACACACACAGCAGGAAGGCACTTTATCCAGGCTTTTGACCTTAGCATTTTATGTGTTGAATCTGCCAAGTCAAGTCCATCAGTCTTTAGTGGACATTGATGTAAAATGGCCACCACTGCTATAAGTAAAACCTACATTTGAGTTTTGAGCAACTTTCTGAACTGTCACTAGCATCTAACATTTAGACACAGTACAAGTATAATGGTCATTTCTTTATTCACTTGAGTTTTTCCTATGAAATGTGTTTTTGTACTAACAAGACAGGTGCCTGGGTTACATTCATTGGCAAAATGTGTATAATCCAACACTTTCATATTCTGCAGTGGCATTGACATGTTTTTTTTTTTAGGAGATTGTTTTTCACCAACAATTTTAATGGAATT